>NW_007761857.1:0-318 GCF_000696425.1 Galeopterus variegatus
TGCATAAGATATAGTTACATTGAAGCTGAGTTAAAATTTGGTTATGCAACAAACAAACAAACAAACAAAATTAGTAAGGCGTTACATTTTAAGTACATGCAAAGAAAGGTGGTTTGTTTTTTTTTAAAACTTCTTTTACCCATGGTAGAGCAACTCTTAAAAAAAATAGGTCATTTTATAAACATTGTTACAATGTATAAAAAATAGGAACACATATAATTAACTTCATTCTAGTTTTGTATTACAAGTATACTTTATGGGCTGGCTGGTTAGCTCATTTGGTTAAAGTGCAGCCTTATAACACCAAGGTGATGAGTT
>NW_007761857.1:5902-6384 GCF_000696425.1 Galeopterus variegatus
CAGTTTGCAACTGTGTCATTCGAAATCTGATAAACATTTCTTCTTTTGGCAGCATCTGCAGTTAAAAAAAAAAAAGTTGCATTCTAGCTTCTAATCAATATTTCTGAATTAAAAAGTCCTCACACATCATGGGGGTTCAGAAGACTTCAGTTCTCTTGTTTATATCCAGCATCCACCATAAATTGAACTAGGTTAGGGTGTTACTTTTTGTAACTTAATAAATTGAACTGTGCTAGTTTGTTAAATTTTACAGTCATTCACTTGGGAAGAAGTCATAAGTAAAATAAAAAATTCCCCTTGAGTAAAGTAAGAAAGATTCTCATATTGGTACCAAAAGGGTGTATTTTTATTTAAATATGGTTAACATCATTGTTAGATCTTCATGATTATCCTGCTATGTCTATATGATCTCAAACAACCAGTTGAAACCTGGAAAAGTTTGGTGGATTAACCAGTTGATTTTTACATGACATTATGGATCC
>NW_007761858.1:0-352 GCF_000696425.1 Galeopterus variegatus
TGTAATAAAAACTAAACATTGATAATCATATTCTATAAACTTTACAGTGAAAAGTTTACAAACTTAGGAAAAAATTTAATAATGCTTTGCATTGTTACTGGTTCACATGCAGATCACTATGCATTCTATAAACTGAAAATAGGGTGGCTTTTTCCTAATGAAAAGTATGGCTTTAAAACAGATTCCTTTACATTGATATTTTGTGTCCATTATTCAGTATTTACCACTCTCATAGACAAAAACACTTTACTAAAAATAATGTGATGTAGACAGCAATGACCTTGTCTATAATATAAGACCCTGCTTCCTGGAACGAATTTTAATCCTACACAAAATATCTTGCCATTAATTT
>NW_007761858.1:5777-6384 GCF_000696425.1 Galeopterus variegatus
ACATTTCAAACGCTCAAAAGGTCCACATGTTTAGTGGCTACTGTAGAGAACAATGTATATACCGAACATGTCCATCACTGTAGAAAATTCTACTGGACATCACCAATTTCTAAAATATGTTTTTTGTCTCTATCTACAGAGGCAGGCAGATCCTATACTTAAAGTCCAAAGAGCTAGTAAGAGAAAATACTCTAAGCATCTGTGTCACAGCCACAGTGGTTTTGATATGAAAGAAGAGTAATTTATGAAGTTAATGCATTTTAATATGGCAATCACCAGGATAATTTTTAAGCTCAGGTTACAGAAAAAGAGCAGTAGATAAGGGATTAGACTATAAAGGGGAAAAAATAAAAATCATAAAAAATAACAAAGAAAAATTATGTCTCATTCAATTTTAAATTGACCTTGTACTATAATTCATTTATTATCATTCAACATATCAAGCTAAACTACTATGTAATAAAAACTAAACATTGATAATCATATTCTATAAACTTTACAGTGAAAAGTTTACAAACTTAGGAAAAAATTTAATAATGCTTTGCATTGTTACTGGTTCACATGCAGATCACTATGCATTCTATAAACTGAAAATAGGGTGGCTTTT
>NW_007761859.1:0-749 GCF_000696425.1 Galeopterus variegatus
TGAGATAAGGGCTGAGCCAATGAACAAACAGAGCCAAAGCCATTCAACTCATGGGCTCTGAAAGGAAGGTGGCAGACCAAAAAGCAGGTAGGTTGGCATGTCATGGCTGCATTTCTCAAGAGGCCTCAGAGTCTTTCATGAAAACACCAACAAGAGAAGCACATAGAGGGACTGCATAGTTAATAGAGGTCCATGAGAAAGGCATTCAGTCAACTAAATAGTTCCTTTGGAGAGAAGCAAAAATCAATAGAGAGATATGGAGGCCTTAAAGAAAATATACTAAAAATGAAAAAGTTACAAAGAAACCTCAGAATCCAGAGCCAGTACACGAGTTGCAAATGGGCCCATTCACTGAACTTGGAGAGAAGTTAAAAAACAAAAAAAGAAAGAAACAGAACAGAACATTATAAACTTAACTTTTATAAATACTTTCCCCTGAGTTAAATTAATTTTTCAATGGGTCTAAAAATTGTTTCAATCCTAGTTTCTGCCCAAGTGCTGTTAGCTAGTTTTCTAGATATTAACATTTCAGAATAATTTACATCNAGCCAGCTTGAACAACAGGCTTATAGGCCTTGTAGGCCTGTGTTGTAAGCACAAGAGGAAGCTGTTCCATTATCTGCCTAAAGTCCAAATCTGCCAAAGAAGAAGACAACTACCTTTGGTCTGTCCTTGAGTTTTCTTTAACTTAATTTCTATCACAAGAAGGGAGACTGGAGCCTGTCAACACACCTGGACTCATTTTATCA
>NW_007761859.1:6449-6930 GCF_000696425.1 Galeopterus variegatus
AGTATGCACTATACAACCAATCTAATTCAGCACATTCTATAATTAAAGATAAAAATTCAATCTTGTATTTGTTCCAATCTTGTGAAATAAATGTTATGATTCTCACTGTACAGGTGTGTAGATTATAGCAAATAATTTTATACAATAGCTGAGAGATCTAGAATTCTGGTATGCTATTCCAATGCTCTGTCCACTGATACACTATCTCATGTGTTTGCATGTCAGCAAGAATTTTTCTTTAGCAAACACTTGGCGTTTTAATGTTTTTTAATATAAAAACAGCTAATAAAAATCAGTGGTAAATTAACCAGTAAACCCAATGGTTTTTTAGATAGCAAGAAGTCAGCCAGTAAGTAAATATATCCGTCTTTGATTCAGAACCAAACGGCATGAACACTTGTCACTGTCTTCTGATGTGCCGCTAGAAAATCATGAGTGCGAGAATGGATATATGTGAAGTCATAGTTCATGCTCCCTTGAT
>NW_007761860.1:0-674 GCF_000696425.1 Galeopterus variegatus
TTTGTATTATGGGGGATTTCTGTGGTATTTCCTCCTTCATCTATATCTGTTGTTTTTGAGCACTTTTTGTGTATGTTTTGTTTTGAGCTTTTTTTTCTTTTTGTTATTCTTAAACATATATGGAAGTAGAAATAATACTTGAATGAAGTCCCATGTTCCAGTCTCCCACCTTTCAGCAGTTATCAACATGTAACCAATGTTATTGAATCTATATTCCCTCCCACCAACCCATCTTCACTGGGTTATTTTAAAGCAAATCAAAGATATCATATAATTTCATTCATGACTACTTCAGTGTGTATATCTCTAAAAAATTAAGTATTTGTATTTTTTAAAAGATAACCATAATACTGGTATCACACCAGAGGAAATTAACAATAATTGCTTAATACCATGTATCATCAATTCATTAATTTTAGCAATTTATTTTTTATTCCCAATACTTTTTTTTTGTTCTAGAATTCTTCTTTTTTAATAGTGGCTTAAAAAAAAGTTGCAGTATTCTCTCAACTTTCTCTGGAGAATTATTAAAATTCTTTTAAATATTTCTTCCTTTCTGCTATTCTTTGCCATAAACTTTTGGTGATCTTCAGTTGTCCATTCATGTTAAGGAAAGACTGTGTTGAGTAAAATAGGAATTTGGCATGAATTTCTTTTGCACTTGTGTCTTCTTT
>NW_007761860.1:6173-6384 GCF_000696425.1 Galeopterus variegatus
TATCAGAATAAAAGCACTGATTTACATTGCTACTTAGAATTATTATTTTTTAAATCTTTTTTTTTTTTGGCTGGCCAGTGTGTGAACCTAAACTCCTTACCTTGGTATTACAGCAGTGCTCTCTAACCAACTAAGCTAACCGGCCAGCCTGTTTTTTAAAATCTTACATATTATATTTAGTAGGTAAAAATTGTATTTCATTATTTAAAGC
>NW_007761861.1:0-277 GCF_000696425.1 Galeopterus variegatus
AAAAATAATGAGGTTGAAGCAGTAATAAAAAGTCTCCCAACAAAGAAAACGCAAGACCAGATTGCTTCACTGACAAATTCCGTCAAACATTTAAAGAAGAACACCAATTCTTCTCAAACTCTTCTAAAAAATATGAATAGGAAGGAATGCTTCCAAATTCAGTCTAAGAGGTGAGCATTTCCCTTATATCAAAACGAGAAAAAGACACAACAAAAGAAGAAAACTATAGACCAATGTCCCTAATGAACACAGACATGAAGATCCCAACAAATACTAG
>NW_007761861.1:6068-6383 GCF_000696425.1 Galeopterus variegatus
GTTGGGAAGTGGGTCTCAGAGAGAGAAAGTAACAGCCCAAACTCACAGCTAATAAGGTGTAGAGGCAAAATTAGAACCAAGTCAGTCTAATTCCAAACGTTGGAACTACTAACTCCAGTACTACTCCTAGAAGGCAAGAGAGAATCAAATCCCTGATAGGGACTTGAGACGGGAACTTAACCTTCATACTGACCATGGAGGTAAGCCCCTGAAAAAGGAAATACCCTTTGGCGGACACCTACAGGGAACATTTCCAGGGTTAGAAACACAGAAACCAACTCTCAAGCCCTGCCTGAACTGTAGAGTGACTTCAGT
>NW_007761862.1:0-456 GCF_000696425.1 Galeopterus variegatus
GGCAGGAGCGCTACTGCGCTCCCAGTGCCGCACTCTCCCGAGTGCGCCACGGGCTCGGTCCCACAAGTTTTTATCTGACATGTCTTGACATAAACTTCTTTGGGTTTATCCTATTTAGAGTTCACTCACCTACTTGCACCTGTAGATTTCTGTTTCTGTTAAATTTGGGAAGGTTCCAGATATTACTTTACTTTGGATACCTTTTAAGTTCCACCATTTCTCTGTATTCTCTCACTGGGTCTCTGATGATACACTGCTAGTTATTTTGATGCTGTCTGACAGGTCCATGAGACTTTTTTTAAACCTTTTTTCTCTGTTGTTCAGAATTTGTTAATTCTACTGATCTGTCCTTAAGTTGACTAATTCTATCTTCTGTCTTCTCCCCTTTACTATTTAGCCTATCCAGCAAATTTTTATTTTATTGTATTTTTTAGTTTTATAATTTCCATTTGGTTC
>NW_007761862.1:1073-6383 GCF_000696425.1 Galeopterus variegatus
AGCCTATCCAGCAAATTTTTATTTTATTGTATTTTTTAGTTTTATAATTTCCATTTGGTTCTTTCTTATAATTTGCACTTCTTTGCCTACACTTTCAAGGTTTTCATTTGTTTCAAGAGAGTTCCTAATTGCTTGTTTGCACCACCTCACTCAGTGTGGTTTGTTTTCCACTGGGCCCTGCTGACAACAGGAATGGCAGGAAACCAGAGTTCTCACTAGCCCACACTCATACCGCCTTGTCAATGATTCCGGGTGGCAGTGGAGGCTGACACCAGCCCTGCCACATACTGCCTTAGTAAGTCCCCTTGTTTGCCTCCAGGCCCCACTGACACTACCCATAGAATTGTCTGCTTTTGCTAGGTGAGAGATGGAAGAACAGTTCCAGAAGGGATATCAGAATGCCACCTGTTTCTTCCAGTGGGACACAGAAGGTCAGCTTCCTGCTTGGTCTTCTGGTACCATCAGGCAAGGAAATCAAAGTGTCACTACTTCCTTCCATTTGGTGGGAGTGAAGTGGATAATCACCTAGTCACTTGACCTCACTGGAGCCATGGAGGCAAGTGGTTTTTCCATTGATGTTTGGCTGCAGCAAGATGGGTATTGCCAGAAAGGGTTCCTGTTACTTAGCCTTTTTCAGGTCCTTTGGCTGTGGGAGGAGGCTTTTCGTGGAGGGTTGTCTTGTCTGTGCCTGTTGGTGGTTCCTGGTTGAAGGCTTTGGCGCACTCTTTCCAGGGCACAAGGGAATAAAACAGAAAAGCCAGGAAACTCATCACTGTGTCATTCCCCAGTCGTCCACCTTCTTTTTATCTTTCAGGCTTTCTATGCTTGTTTGTTGTTTTAAATCCAGGGTTTTAGTTGGAACAGGGATGACATAGCAGTAATAGAGCTTCTCCATCTTGGCCAGAATCAGATGTCTTTTTGTCTTAAAATTATATCAGCTATTTTTTATTATTTGAATACTTGAATAGATTGGTGAGCAGCCTGAAGAAAATTAACACACCAATTAGAAAGAAAAATTCATCAATGCCACAAGAAAAATGATAGTCATTCTGTACAATAACTTCATTTATCCATTTTTCTTTCTAATTCTTAAAATGTAATGAATTGGAGACAGATACAATGAGTGTTAATAGCGTCTTATTTTCCATTATCAACACTGAATTACTTTTATGATAAGCTACTAATGTCTTATTATTTTTCAGTAAATAAGCAAATGGCAATTTGTAGAGAGAGTTATGTTAAATAACTGAAATTGAATCATGCTCAAAGTTTAACCCAGCAGCTTTGGGGAAAAGATCTCAACAATTTAATCCATCACTACAGAGATGAGCACAAATTCCCAGGTCTGTTGATGATTCCAAAAAAGAACATGATCTCGTGTGGTTTGAGTTCACCTGGCTGAGTGCCACCTGATAACCACAAATGCCATTATTCTGAAACTCATCTGACTCCAGAACAAAAGAAATACAAAGACCTGTGTATGCATTTTTCATAGTTGCAAAAGATTACCACAAATTTAGTGACTTAAAAACAACACCCATTTATTAACATGCAGTTTCCAGTATGGCTGGATTCTCTACTCAGGGTATTACAAGGCTGAAATAAAAGTGCTGGGCCAGGTGGATCCTTTGTCTGGAGGCTCGAAGGAGATTTCTGCATCCAAGCTCATTCAGGTTGTTAGAATTTGGTTTCTTATGGTTGTAGGGACTGGGGTCTCTGTTTCTTTGCTGACTGTCATCTAGGGTCCAATCTTAACACCTTAAGGCCACTTACATTTCTTTTCATGAGTCTTCCTCTGCCTGCAAGCCAGCAATGGTATGTTAAATCCCATTGTGCTCCAAATCTCCCTGACCTTCTCTTCTGCTGTCAGCCAGAGCAATGACCATGTTAAGAATTCTTCCTACCACAGCCTACATCCATCAGTCTGTAAAGAGTGAAGTCCACATTCAGGCACTTCTGGCAATTCCCAGAGGGATCTCGGTGGTGAGAAATTCTAGTCAGTTACCAAGTGATACCCACATTTTAATTCTCTTTCTCTTCCTGGGCCCTGCAGTGTCCTTGTCCTCTTTCAAACTTGCAGCTTCCATAAACTTCCTTAAGGCACCACCATTTTCACCTGGTGTGGCTGAAAATTTTACCAGTGCCAAAGCAAGAAATTCTCTGAGGAGTCCTGTGATGAGAGGTTGGGTGGGGGAAACGGTCCTCTTTCTCTCTTTTGTTTGCATGCTTTAAAATTAGTCTTAAAATATGAACACTTCCGTGACACAGTTTTTTGTCTTATTTTATTTTTTACTTTCACTATAACTCTTTGTCCTTTTCTCCTTGGGCCTCTGGCATCAATTAATGGGACTGGTCTAAGTGATGAATCTAATTGACAGAAACAACCAGAATCTCACTTGGACCAGATTTCCCCTAGCGTGTCTGAGCGTTGGCCTCATTAACTTATGACCACTAACTTCACGAGGGCCAACAACTCTAACACATTTGCTGGTGTGGTGGCTCTCCCATGCTCCTAGATTATTTCATATTTTCCGCCCTTCCTTTCTGCAGACCTCCAAACCTTCTCCCCAGTGCCCACTCTTGGCAGAGGACCTACCTCCTATTGGACTGAGAAATAGAAGCAATTGGGAGAGCCCTTCCATGTTTCCCCACATCCATCCACCCACATGCCTGTGTCGGTGCACCCGCCTTCCCTCCTGATGCCACAGAAGCCCTCGTGCCTCTCAGAGACCAAACCCTCCACTTTGCACTAGAATCTGTCCACTGTCCCCTGCACAAGGACACACCTCCAGACACTGACCAGTGCCCCCTCCAGCATCTGCAATTTTCCCTCACATTTAGTCATTACAATCAAAATACAATTAAAAAACCATACTATAATTTTTGCTTCTTAAAAAATAAAAACATACTACCACTTTTGACTCTGTATTCACCTCAAGATATTTCTCCATTTCTCTTCTCCAATGTACATGAATATTTGAGGATTTCAACTCTTCTCTTCCAACTCTGTCAGAACTCACTCAAGTAGTTTTCCCTATCAAAACTGGATTTGTCAGTCATCACTGGCTTGTTGCTAAACCCAAAGGTTAATTCTTCATCTTCCTCTTGACTAACATTGGAGCACTAATTGACACATTTCCACATCTCCCTCCTAGTTGTAAAGTTGCCTTCATTTGGTTTCTAGTACACAATATTTTCTGTTATCCCCCCACCTCAGAAACCATTTCTTCTCAGACCGTTTGGATAATTTACCCTTATTTTCTCATACTGATATTTCTTTTAAAAAGTCACTTTTTAGGGGAGTTTATGACTTTTAATAACATTAATATGCTGATGACTCACAAATTTATATATCCAGCTTGGATCCCTGTTCCTGAACTGTAGTCTTGTATGTCCAGCTGCCTATGTGATGACTTCCCCGCACTGTCTAGGAGTCACTGATCTTGATAAGTCTCCTGTCCTTACTCTCTTGAGTCTCTGGGAGCTCCAGAATCATCTTACATTTTCATTGCCTCAGCCCTAGAAGCAACCATTTCTCTAAAAGGGCCTGATTTCTTATATTGGAGGTGTATTTAGAAACCAAGATTTGTGCTCATTGTTCCTGAGTTGTATCTTCTTGGCAAAGCTATCAAATATGTGTGCATAATAACCCATGTGTATACATATTTCTATATCTAGCTATCCAACATTTCACAGATCTATATCTACCAATCTATCTATATATCTGTCAATGTACATCTGTCTATATCTGTATATCTATGTGTATATATACTGATATCTTTGACTCTAATCCTGCAACACAAAATTTATCTAGTTCACATTATCTACAACTTATTTCCCTATTTCTTCTAGCTTAGTATGCATGTATGGTAATGTCAGAATTAACTTTTTCCCCTGTGATAAACAAAAGTATCAACTAGAGCACAGCGTCTGTCTACAGCTCATTTGGTCTTAGCCTTACAGTATCCTGTCAAACTACCATTTTCCAAAGTTACTTTGGTCAGTTCTTTTACCTCCTGGAATTCCCTGACATCCTGGTTGTTTTTTTTATTATTTTTTTTTAATTTGGAAAGGATAAAGATCAGTTCTTGTGGTGTAGCATTTGGTGGGTTTGGTCAAATCCATAGGTTTATGAACCCACCACCCACTGCTACACAGAACAGCTACATTACCCCAAAATTCTCCTGTGTGATCCCTTTGTAATCAACCCTTCCTTTCCTATAATTTTGCCCTCTCCTGAATGTTCTAAAAATGGAATCATACAGTATGTAGTCTTTTGCGGCTGACATCTTTTACTTAGCAAAATATTTGTAAGATTCATCTTTATTGTTGTGTAAATCAATAGTTTGCTCCTTTTTATTGCTGAGTAGCATTTCATCATATTGATGTACCAGAGTTTATCTACTCACCTGTTGGAAGATACCTTGGTTGTTTCTAGGTTTTGGTAATTATGAAGAAAGCTGCTAAAACATTTGCATAAAGGTGATTATGTGAATGTTTTTATTATGACTTGATAAATACCTAAGAATAAAATGGCTTGACCTTATTGTAGGCATATGTTTTACTTTATAAAAAGCTGCCACGCTGCCTCTAAGGTGGCCAGACCGTTCTGCATTTCCGGCAGCAATGAATCGGAGTTTTTGTTGCTGCACATCTTCACCAGCATTTGAAGTTTTCGTTTTGTTTTTCCCAATCTAATGGGGTGTAGTCGTATCCCCTGGTGGTTAAAATTGGCACTCCCCCACTAAACGCTGAACATGTATTTCATATGGTTATTTAACATTTGTATATCTTCTTTTAAGATGTATATGTGCACATCGATTGCTCATTTTAAAATGGATTATTGGTTTTTGTATTGTTGAGTTTTAAGGGTTCTTTTATATATTCTGGAAGCCTTCATAAGATAAATTACTTGCTAAAAATTTTCCTCATTGTCTTTTAGTTTTGCTCTCTTAAGTGTCTTTAACAGAGTGAATATTTTTAAATTTGATAATGTCCCTTTTTGAATTTTTTCTTTTATGGTTTATGCTTTTAATTTTTACCTAAAAACTCACCAGGAAACCCAAAGTCATGCATATTTTCCCCTTTGTTTTATTTTTTGTTTATTTTATTTATTTTTTAAAATTTTATTTTGTCTATATACAATGTGGTTGATTATTGTGGCCCATTACCGAAACCTCCCTCCCTCCTCCCTCTCCCCCTTCCCACCCAACAATGTCCTTTCTGTTCACTTTTTGTATCAACTTCAGGGAAATGTAATTGTTATGTCTTCTACTCCCTCCCGTTTGTGTGTGTGTGTGTGTGTGTGTG
>NW_007761863.1:0-662 GCF_000696425.1 Galeopterus variegatus
ATCAACAAGGAAATAGAAAATATAAAAAAGAACCAAACAGAAATTTTGGAGATAAAGAAGGCAATAACTGAATTGAAATTTTTTCTAGAGAGTTTCAATATCTGACTTGATCAAACAGAAAAAGACTAAGTGAACTTAAAGACAGGTCATTTGAAATTATTCAGTCAGAGAAACAAAAAGAAAAAATCATGAAAAAGAGTTAAAAAGAAAAAAACCTAAGGGACTTATGCAACATCATCAAGAGGACAAATAGATGCATTATGGGAGTCTCAGAGAGAGAAAACATTGAGGACAAATAGATGCATTATGGGAGTCTCAGAGAGAGAAAACATTGAGAAAGGGGAAAAAGCTTCTTTAAAGAAATAATGGCCAGCAACTTCCCAAATCTGGTGAAAGAAATAGACAGACAGATTCATAAAGCTCAAGGATACTGACCATGATGAATTCAAAGAAATCCACACCAAGATGCATCATAACCAAATTGTTAAAAATCAAAGATGAATTGAGAATTTTGAAAGCAGCAAGAGAAAAGTGATTCATCATGTGCAAGAAAATCCCCGTAAAACTATCAGCAGATTTCTCAGGAGAAACTTTGCAAACGAGAAGGGAGTAGTATGATATATTCAAAGTGCTGAAAGAAAAAAACTGCTAACAAGAAAAAC
>NW_007761863.1:5983-6383 GCF_000696425.1 Galeopterus variegatus
TCTTCTCACATGGCCCTTTGTGAAAAAACATTTCTCACTGCAAAGACACATGTTTTAGTAATTGACTTTCCATGGCACGCAGGCAAATGGCCCCACTGGGTTTTGTAATACTATATGTAGAAAATCCTAAAGATTCAATGAAAAACTGATAGAACTAACAAACAAATTCAGTAAAGTTGCAGGATACAAAATCACCATACAAAATTCAGTTATGTTTCCATATGCTAACAACAAGTAATCCAAAAAAGAAATTAAGAAAACAATCCCATTTACAATAGCATCAAAAAGAATAAAACACTTAGGAATAAATTTTACCAACAAGGTAAAACTCTTGCACACTAAAAACTACAAAATGCTGCTGAAAAAAATTAAAGACACAAATAAATGGACAGACATCTCA
>NW_007761864.1:0-578 GCF_000696425.1 Galeopterus variegatus
AGACCAAGCTCATCGTTCTAAGTAGACTCACCAACCGAGCTCATCGACCTAAGTAAACTGACCACATTGAGCTCATCCATTTAAGTAAACACAACAGAACGAGCTCATCGATAAACATAAACTCATCAGACCAAGCCCTTCGATCTATGTAAACTCATCAGACCAAGCTCGTCGATCTAAGTAAACTCATCAGACCAAGCCCTTCGATCTATGTAAACTCATCAGACCAAGCTCGTCGATCTCAGTAAACTCATCAGACCAAGCACATCGATCTAAGTAAATTCATCAGAGCAAGATCATCGATCTAAGTAAACTCATCAGACCGATCTCATTGACCTAAGTAAACTCATCAGACTGAGCTCATCGATATAAGGAAACTCATCAGACCAAGCCCTTTGATCTAAGTAAACTCATCAGACCAAGCTCTTCAATCTCAGTAAACTCATCAGACCAAGCATATCGATCTAAGTAAATTCATCAGAGCAAGATCATCTATCTAATTAAACTCATAAAACCGAGCACATTGATCTATGTAAACTCATCAGACCAAGCTAATCATTCTAAGTATACTCATCAGA
>NW_007761864.1:6183-6383 GCF_000696425.1 Galeopterus variegatus
ACTCATCAGACCAAGCACATTGATCTAATTACACTCATCAGACCAAGCTCATCGATCTAAGAAACCTCATCAGACTGAGCACATCGATCTAAGGAAACTCAACAGAACAAGCTCATCGATCTAAGTAAAGTCATCAAATGAAGCTCATCGATCTAAATAAACTCAGCAGAGCAAGCTCATTGATCAAATTAAACTCCTCA
>NW_007761865.1:0-212 GCF_000696425.1 Galeopterus variegatus
GCATACTTATACTCCAGTAACAAAATAGTAGAAAAAAATCAAGAAAATGAGCCTATTTAGGAGTCACCAAAAAATAAAAGAAACAACTTAGGAATCAACTTAAACAAGGAGGCAAAGGATCTCTACAGTGAGAACTACAAATCACTACTGAGAGAAATTAAAGAGGACACAAAGAGATGGAAAGACATAACATGCTCTTAGATGGGAAGAAT
>NW_007761865.1:5707-6383 GCF_000696425.1 Galeopterus variegatus
TTTTGATACATGTAACATCATGGCTGAATCTCAACACAATTATGCTAAGGGAAAGAAGCTAAATAAAAAAAACCAGTATATTCTGTTTCCATTCTATATTCCAGTACGATTCCGTTTCCATTACATTCTAGAAAATGCACACTAATGTCTGGTGACAGAAAGAAATAGTGCGCAGGGGCAAGCAGGGTTGGGAAGGAAAAGATGGTTTACAAAGTGTTACTAGAAAATGTTTTGGGAGTAAGAGTATTAAATTTATAAATTTGATTGTGATGATAGTTTCACAGTTGTATACACATGTCAAAACTTATCGAAATGTTTACCTTAAATATGTGCAGTTTATTACACATCAGTTATACACCAATAAAGCTGTTAAATTTTTTATTAGTCTCATAAAAATAATTGAGTACCTTGTTTCCCATTCTTGTTATTTTTGAAAACACTTTTGACTCCAGAACTATTTACCCAATGAATTTCCTACCTCTTCTCTTCTTCATTATTTTTGTCTAAAATTTTTATTTTGCTTTAAAAAATATATATAATTTTCTTTTTGAAATAATCAGTACTAACATTTATATTATTGTTTCTGAAACAAGAGAGAGAGAAATTCTAAGAGTCTTTTTTTTTTTTGTCCTTTTTGAGACCGGCCGCACCGCGCTCACCGGTCATCCCTATATAG
>NW_007761866.1:0-238 GCF_000696425.1 Galeopterus variegatus
AAGGAAACACTTTTGATTTATACTTTCAAATGGTTTTCTAGATTTGTGTCAATTACCTCTCAGCAGCAATATATCAACATAGAATCCTACTGCATTCTCACAAATGTAGACTATTATCATTAAAACAAACTACACTGACTTGAAGGAAAAATAGTATCATTGTTTTAAGACACCTTTGATTATTATTATTTTTTTCCTTTTTGTCTTTTTTACTGACCGGTAACGGGATCGCAACCCT
>NW_007761866.1:5388-6383 GCF_000696425.1 Galeopterus variegatus
TGAGGCTGTGGCGGGTTAGTACAGTGGCGCTAATGAGGTCACTGTTACAGGCTCAGTCTCTATGTCAAATTAACTCAGCTCCATGCCTTAGAGACTACACCCCAATCCAAGTCATCCATCTCAGAGATGCATTCACTGGTTTCAGAAAAGCCAGCTGAGAAGTGTGGGTGTCTTGGTAAAACCTGTTTGCAAGACTAGAAGAACAATTCAAATGGCATGTCACAATAATGTTTGGTAGCAGCTTCCTACAAAAAGATCATGCAAACTTCTAACCCAAACCTGGGTGATCAGAGCTCCTCTGCACTATTAAGACCTTTTCCACAAAGTCTTGAGATTCCCTGCCCTCCCCGCCAAGTATTTCTCAGAATCCTTTTTATATCTCTGTGATATTGTAAAAAAAGAAAAAGTAGGTTGGTTGGTAGACAGGTAGCCAGTATTACTGCTGGAAACTTAAAAGACTAATTAAGTAAGATACATTCAGAACATTTAGATGCAACTCGATGCAGTTCAAAAAATTATAATTGGAAACAGAGACATTCTTATAACCAATGTTTAGGCAAGTTTGTATTAAAAATATGGTTAGTTTTCAAGGAAAGCACTGTTTAATTCTTTCTCTGTGAAGAGATTCTGTCTCTAGTCTCATTCATCTGCAAACTGTCTTCCTCATGGTTGCTGGGGTTATCTTTCCAGAACACAAATCTCATTAGCTCACTCGCTTTACATAACCTACCAACCCACTTTGCATAGAGGTCAGGTAACCATGGGACTTATCATCTGTCTGGGATACCCATTAGAGTTATCTGAGGCACTTCTATCAGTGATTACACTGGGACAACAGGCATAAACCAGGAGTCCCTGGAAAACAAGTGTCTGCGATCACCCTACATAGAAGGTGCTTGACAATCGGAACTGGACTCCCATGTTCTGACCTTCCCCACCCAGAGCAGCCTCTGAGAGGGATCTGCCCTTCCTGCGCTCTCCTGTTCCGTCCCTCC
>NW_007761867.1:0-401 GCF_000696425.1 Galeopterus variegatus
ACAAAACCTGAAAAAGACACAACAAAAAAAGAAAACTACAGACCAATATCCCTAATGAACATAGATGCAAAAGTCCTAAAGAAAATACTAGTGAACTGATTCAACAACACATTAAGAAGATCATTCACTGTGATCAAGTGGGATTCATCCCTAGGATGCAAGGATGGCTCAACACCAATAAATATACATCACATCAACAGAATGAAGAAAAAAACTATATGATCATATCAATAGATGCAGAAAAAGCATTTGATAAAATCCAAAACCTCTTCATTATTAAAAACACTCAACAAATTTGGTATAGAATAAATGTACCTCAACACAATAAAAGCCATATATAACAAATCCACAGCTATTATCATACTGAACAGACAAAAATTGAAAGCCTTTCTTCTAAGATC
>NW_007761867.1:6096-6383 GCF_000696425.1 Galeopterus variegatus
AATTGTCATACGCAAATGTATATATATAAAACAGCTAAAATTGAAATAATTAAAAAGATGTTGTTTACACAATGATGACAACATAGTAAAAAAAAGAAAGAAAAAGATACCATTTAGCACATCAAAATATTAAATATTTGTGATAAAAAAAAAAGATGTCCAAGACCTCCACTCGGAATATTATAAATCATTATGGAGAGAAAATTAAAGACATAAATATATGGAGGATCATATGTTTATTTTAAGACTCAATGTTGAAAATATATGAGGGTACTTCAAAAAGTTCA
>NW_007761868.1:0-237 GCF_000696425.1 Galeopterus variegatus
ACCAATGTATAGCCTTACAGAGATATATATATATATCTCCATTCTTTTATACAAATGGCAATATACAATAAGCACTGCTCTGCACCTGGCTTTTTTTCCCCTCTTTGCAAAATATGTTAGAGATCACATATCATTAAATAATGACCATCCTCATTTTTATACCTTATTCAGCCAGTCCCTATTGATATTTAAATTGTTTCTATTCTTTTACTATTACAAACAGTGCTATAGTGTATA
>NW_007761868.1:3085-3589 GCF_000696425.1 Galeopterus variegatus
AAAACTTCATTAGTGACACATATAAAAAGATAGGAACCTAATAAAAACAGTGGCACAATTTTACACATGTTAATTGGTTAAAGAGCACCTAAATACTACAATAAATATGGCACTTTACCTTGGAAAAAACCTGGAGTTTGATGTGTAAGTAGGCTTTAGAAGAGTTACCACTTGTGAGTTGTTATTAAGTGGTGGTAGGAGGGTGGTGATATGAAATTGATGGAAAGTTATAATCCCAGATGTGGATGAGTGCTGCTCACACACAACACATGCAGTGAACTGAAGTCACTGGAAATGTTTTGAGGTGTTTGCTGTAGGGGCGCACTGACGAAGGAAACAGGCGAGACCCGGGCTAACAGTTCGCCAAAGAGGTTCCGCTTTATTCAAGGGCTGAGCGTACATTTATAGAGTGCTGTGTTCCCGGGCGGGAGAGAGGGTGGACTGGGCGGTAACTGATTGGACGGGGCTGGGCAGGAGGTGAGCCTTGACCTGTGACTGGCTGAG
>NW_007761868.1:5537-6383 GCF_000696425.1 Galeopterus variegatus
TTTTTTTTTTTTTTAGCTTTTTTTAATGTAATAAAGTTTTTATGTTTTTACTTATTTACATATTTCCTAAAATATTTTCTAATTGTATTTCATGTTGCAACCAAGACAGTGTTAGAGCAGGCTGTAAAAAATGTGGTTACCGTAAGTACACTAAAAGATAATGTTTTGTGCATTGCTCTTACTGGAATCATTGCCTCTTTGGGTAATATTACTTAGCATCCTGATTTCAGGGGCCCTGTGCATAATCTTTTAGTCCTAAACTAAGATTTGCATTTGATTCAGAAATTCTTGTTGGCACTAAATGTTCACTTTCCTTCCCTGCTGTAGACCCAGTGACAAGTAGCTGTGTATCTGGTGTTTAGCAAAGATGTCATGAAGTACAAGTGGTTAATGGTAGTTTTAGAAGTTGGAGAAAATATATATTTTTAAGTACATACTTATTCTTTTATTCCTTTTCCTTCTAGATACTAAGTGAAGAGGTGAAGGCAATGCAAACTGAAAATTTTTTCATGTTTATTGAATTTACTTATCCCTTCTTATAAGGATATAATTGGTCTCAGATTTTCTGCTTACAGGCAACAACTTGATTTAAACAATTATTAATTTACATTATGATTAATATAGTGGAATAAAAAGGTAAACTTGAACATGTATACTTATATACTATAAAATTGCTATTTTATACTGTAAATAAATATCATTTCTCTAGTTAAATGTAACAATTCCTAAAACTTTACTAACAGCTATAATAGCAGCATTTACTGTTTTCTAAATTGTTTGGAGATCATGCAAATTAGCCTGGATTGTTAATAATGCTCCAGTTCATTGAAGAGTTTTTTAACAAAA
>NW_007761869.1:0-6383 GCF_000696425.1 Galeopterus variegatus
CCCGTGGCGGGAGCGCTGCTGCGCTCCTGGCACTGCACTCTCCCAAGTGCGCCACGGGCTCGGCCCCAACTTAATTCTTTTGCATGTGAATATCCAGTTGTTCCAGCACCATTTGTTGAGCATTTCTTTCCCCACTGAGTATTCTTAACACCCTTGCTAAAAACCAATTTGCCATAAATGTATGAATATATTTTTGGATTGTCATTCATTGGTCTACTTGTCTATCTTTATGCTGGTATCACAATGTTGTGATTATTGTAGCTTTTTAGTAAGTTTTAAAATCAGCTCATGTGAGTCCTCTAATTTTGATATTTTTCAAGATTGTTTTGCCTATCCAGGGCTCCTTGCAATTATATATAAATTTGAGGGTCAACTTTTCTATTTCTGCAAAAAGGCCACTGGAATTTTGAAAGGAATCTCATTGAATTTGTACATTGCTTTAGGGAATATTGCCATCTTAATGATATTGTCTTCCAGTCCTTGAATGTAAGATTTCTTTCCATTTATTTAAATCTTTAATTTCTTTTAGCAACGTTTTGTAGTTTTCAGTGTACAAGCCTTTCACCTCCTGGGTTCTATTTATTCTTAGATTTTATCCTTTTGGATGCTATTTCAAATATAACTGTTTACTTACTTTATTTTTCAAATTGTTAATTACTCGTGTATAGAAATTTTTTTGTGTTTATTTGGTACCCTAAAATTTTTGAATTCATTTATTAGCTCTAGCATTTGTTTGTTTGTTTTTTGGTGAAATCTTTGGAATTTTCTGCATATAGGATCATGACATCATGTTTTACTTATTTCTTTCCAGTTCAGATGCCTTTAATTTCTTTTTCTTGCCTAATTGCTCTAGATAAAACTTCCTGTATAATATGAATAGAAGTGGTAAAAGTGGGTATCCTTGTCTTTTTCCTGATCTTAGAGAAAAATGTTTTAGTCTTTCACAATTGGGGATAATGTTTGGTGTGGGTTTTTCATAAGTGACTTTTATCATATTGAGGAAGTTTCCTTCTATTTTCAGTTTGTTAAGTGTTTTTATCATGAAATGGTGTTGGATTTTGTCAAATGCTTTTTCTGCACCAGTGGAGAGAATCATGTGGTTTTTATCATTCATTCTATTAATGTGGTGCAGCCCATTCCCCTTTCTTATGCTAAATCATCCTTGCATTCCTGTGATAAATCCCACTTTATGGTATAAAACACTTTAAATATACTGTTGGATTTAGTTTGCTAATATTTTGTTGAGGATTTTTGCATCTATATTCATAAAGGATAGTGGACTGTAGTTTTCTTTTAACAGGATGTTTTTGTCTGCCTTTGGTATCAGGGTAATGCTGACCTCACAGAATGAGTTAGAAAGTGTTTTCTTCTCTTTGTCTAGTAAATTCAAAGTCTTTACTTCCTCAGGGTCATTTCCTGATAATTTCTCTTGGCCATACTTTCTCATTTCTTTTCATGATCATCATTTTTCATTAAAAATAAAACATTTTGAATATTATAATATTGTAACTCTGCAAGTCAGATTATTTTCCCTCCTCAGGGTTTTTTGTTGTTGTTGCTTGCTATAGGCTGTAGCTGTTTGTTTAGTGACTTATCTGAACTATGTCATGTCTGTATTCTTTGTCATGTGTGACCTTTGAAGTCTTTGTTTCTTTAGCTTGTATTTTGACAAATATTTTCTTGCAGGAGCTAAGAAGAGGAAAAAAGACAGGAGGAGGAGAAAGAGAGAAACAAGAAAAACCTGTCCCAGGCTTCAGACTGGCTCTGTCCTGGGACCCTCCTTCAACACTTACTCAGGCTATTTACAACTCTGCCTTAGCCTTCACTTCCTGCTTGCACTGAGCTTAGAGATCAGCCAGAGGTGAATATTTAGGGTCTCCTCAGGTCTTTTCTGAGTATGTGTATATGTTCATGGCTTTCTGAATTCCACAGTATACAGGTGTTTTTGAATGTCTTATTTTCATCAAGAAACACTCTCCCCAGCTTTTTCTCTCAGGCTCTCAGTTGTCTATTGTATTCCTCGCCTATAATCTTTTGCCCCAGACAGCTGTGGGATGTTTTGTTTTGTTTTACCTTACAAGGCTTTTAGGAATGTCCATTGTTTTTCTGTCCTCAGGTAAGTTCTGAGTTAGGCAAAACAAAGGCAAGCACCTTGCATCAGTACTTCGGGTTTACCCAGGCAAGTCAGAACAGACAAATACATTTTTTTGCAAATTAGGTGAGCTCTGCTCCCTTTGAAACCAAAGACCAGAGTCCTGCACTGAGAATGTGGGCTCCTGTCTTCAAGATCACTGTCAAGCTGGGAAGGGAGTAGGACAAGGACAAATAAAAAGGCACAAAGTTTTCCTACAGTTTTAAAGTTGCCTTTTTCTTGATTCAATGTGTGCCTGGTTGCTGTAAACCTTTGACTATTCCAGAGTTCTGATGAAGTCGATTCTGATCATTTTGCTTGACTTTTTCTTTTCTTTTCTTTTCTTTTTTTCTTTTTTTTTTTTTTTGTGTGGCAGATGGGGCCTTGGAGATGCCGGTTCCAATTTGCTCCCAGAATCAGTTTTGAAAGCAATAACAACTAAAACCAAAACAAGAGAAAAAGTTAAGTGTGGTGCTGATAACTTCACTCTCTTGCTCTTACTATAGTAGAAACTACTAGTGATCCACTAATATACACTTCTCCTTCTTCCTTGTTGGTGGGCAGATTGTCACCAGGATGACATTTGCCTTTTTTGCTGGGTACACATTTCTCTGCCTTGGTCACAATGAGGTGTAGTTAGAAGCAAAGTTCTGGCCAATGTGACCTAAGCAGAACTGGTGTAATTTAGCTACTGGAAGGTGTCTTTAAATGGAGGAGATGTCAGTAATTTCTTTTTCATGCTGGTTGAATGCAGATGTCAAAGCAACCCTCATGAAACATAAAATGAAAGCTTTGTGATGAGGGCGAAGGGCCAAAAGATAGAAGCCTACAACCTTGTCACCCAGAACTGAGCTGGACTAATCCCAGATTTTTCTTTTTTGTTTTTAGTGGATGGCTGGTACAGGGATATGAACTCATGATCTTGATGTTACCAGCACCACACTCTCCCAAGTGAGCTAACTGGCCAGGCTTCTAATATCTTTATGCGCTTGGTATTTGGGGTTTTTACCATTGCAACTAAACCGAATCTTGATATATTCCTCATTCAACATAGGAGAATGTCTACACACCTTTGTGTGACTGTAGCAGAAATCTTTTGGGTTACGGGGTATTTGACTTCAGTATGTTTTCTAATATACTTACATACTTATATATTATTATAGTATATATTTAATTATATATATTATAATTATATATTATAGCTATATATAATATATACCATATAGTATATATTATTATAATTATTATAAATATATACTATATACTTTATATAGTATATATACTTATTATATATAATTATATATAATATATAAGTATATAAGTATATTAGAAAATATACTATATTATATACTATACTATATAAATATACTATATTATAATATATATTCATATATAGGAAAACATTTATACTAGTTACAGAGCATTATCTTTTATTTAAGAGCATTTTTTAAAATTTGTTTTGGGGTAGGGGATTATAGAAAGCCAATTATATTATATTCACATAATTATAATTTTGTCTTGTTTTCAGTATTAATATATATTTTTTCTTGTAGTAACCAGGAAGAGCCTAATTCCTTCTTAACTTTCTCACAATTCCACACTGGTAGGATGTCAGCAGTTACATTTGCATGATCTGATCTCATACTTCTTGCCACACTTTACTAAACCTGGGGTTAACACCTGACCTGATTGACTTGATGTGCAAACCTTGGCTGGGAGTTTAGAATTTGAACTTTCTCAGTCACACCACACTCTTCTGTCTTCGGAACCTTTGTTCCATGTGCAGCGGGTCTGTGTGGACTCCAACCAAAAACCCAACTGCACCTCTCCTCAGGTGCCACATGCGCCTCTCACCTCCTGACCTGGGGCTTCCCTGTCAACAATGAGGCATCAGAGTCTGTGGAACTCACACATGAACACACATGGGGCAAGACTTTGAGTAATGAGAGAGGGGAGCTAGCAGATAAAATCTCTTTTCTCCCTGATGCAGCCTATGTGGCTTCTTGGGGACATCCTGAGAGATGGGGCAGGCATCCTTGGCAGTGGCCAGCTTACCGGTACACCCACATCCATGGCTCTCTCCTCCTCTGACTTTCTCCTCTCCTCTGACTCCTGCTACTGGCACTGGGCTCCACCATAAAGTGGAAGCACATACATTTTTGTCTTAGGTTGCATTTCTGGGGCAGACAGGAACCACCAGAAACCAAGAACAGGTCATGGGCATTTGGGAACTGTGAGCATCCATCTTCCACCCACCACAGAAAAAGTACAGTAAAGAAAGTTGTTCTCCCAAGAAAGAAACTAAAGCTAATAGGCTAAGAGGAATAGAAACCAGAGTATAAAACACTTTCCCATTTCTGGGTTCAAACCCCTGCATTCCTGGCCTCAGGTTATATGAGGATTTCCCTCAATGAATTACCCTTTCATAACTCAGTGGTACCTCAAACTGATAGGGTGGCTTTGTGATGTGTCAAGTTGGCTATGCGGACCTACATTTACCAGAACTCTCTTTCCTGCATGTTTCTAGAGGACCACAAGGAAGTTCTTAAGGGAAACTTGGGGAGTGGGGAGTGAAGCAGCAGCTACTTTGAGCTCACAGATGTTGCTGTGTATCTGACGGTTCACACTGTTGCCATGAGACAGTGGCCAGGCCTGCAACTGTCGCCTTTCCCTGAATCCTCTGATTCCTGAATGAAGTGTGTGGTTTAGCTTCATGATGAACGGCCCCAGCTTTTGCAGGACAACTGTATCACCAAGTTCAGAAGCAGTAGGAACAGACATGGGTTTTGGTCCATCTTTATGGGGTTCCAGCATGCACTGTGGACTCCAGATTGCTCTTGCTCGCTCTCAGTTTCCATCAATCTTGCTTTCTTGACGGCCTGCCCTGTGAACATCCATCTCCAGCATCAGATGCAGACAATAAACAGCCTTATGGCTAGTGACTAATCAGTTTACACAGTTAATTGTGTAAGGCCAAATCCCTGTAGCAAGGTCCCTGTAACAAGGTCTTATATGATTATCCATATACGCAGATAATATATATACAGATGGCTCCAACTTACGATGTTTTTAACTTATGATTTTTTAACTTTACAGTGGTGTGAAAGTGATGCATATTCAGTAGAAACGGAACTTTGAATTTTGATTCAAAATTAATTATAAAAACTTTATAATAACATATGACTTGTGTTAGATGATTTTGCCCAACTGCAGGCTAATGTAAGTATTCTGAGCATGTTTAAGGTAGACTAGGCTAAGCTATGATGTTCAGAAGGTTAGATGTATTGAATGCATTTTCAACAAAATGTTTTCAACTTACAGTAGTTTGCTTTTTTTTTTTTTTGTCTTTTTTGTGACTGGTAAGGGGACTGCAACCCTTGGTGTGGTGTTGCCCACACCGCGCTCAGCCAGTGAGCACACTGACCATTCCTATATAGGATCCGAACCCGTGGTGGGAGCATTGCTGCGCTCCCAGCGCTGCACTCTCCCGAGTGCGCCATGGGGCCGGCCCAAACTTACAGTAGTTTTATTGGGACATAACTCCATCATGAGTTGAGGAGCATCTGTATATTAGTGATTCTGCTTCTTGGATTGAACTTTGACCAATATAGAATTTAGTACCAAGGGGAGATGCTTCTGTTGCAACGACCTAAACTGTGGGTGTAGTTCTAAACCCAGGGTTTCAGGAGAGTGTTGATGAAATTAAATTGCCTCAAACACATTGTTCATAGAGTTTTGGACTTTGAAGAAGTTGCTGAAGAGGGCTTAAAAAAAGTGAGAAAGATGTTATATATTATTGGAGACTAGAAGAAGAAGATCCTTGTTAAGCAAAAGCAGAAAATTTAGCAGTGCTGTTGCCTACAGTTACATGGTGCAATGGATTGAATGGTAAAGTCATTAAAGTTTAATCCCCACTGTAACCATAGATGGTGGGAAATCCTACTATGGCAATTGAAAGGTGGGGTCTTGAAGAGGTGATTAGATTCTGATGGCCATGCCCTAATGAATGGATTAATGGTGGTCATGGGCATGGTTCTGAGGGCTTTAAAAGGAGAGCATATGAGAGTCTCTCTGTTCCACCATTTTCTGCCATGTGAGACCCCTGCATTGCTGTAAAGCCACCACCAAAGAAGACCTTTACCAGATGTGTTCTCTGGACTTTGGACTTCACAGCCTCTGAAACTGGAAGTGATAAATTTCATTTTCTTATAAATCACCCAGTTCCAGGTATTTCTGTTATAAGCAACAGAAA
>NW_007761870.1:0-677 GCF_000696425.1 Galeopterus variegatus
TTTGTAAATGGTGCAATGTTTTCTAATTATCACTGGTATGGAAGAATTCTACCAAATTTTGCATGTTGATCTATCTGCAACAGAGCTAACCTCTCACATTAGTTCTATTAATTTATGTGTTGATTCTGTTGCCTTTCTGGTTAGATGACTATATTATCTGCATATAATGATAGTTGTAAGTATTCTTTCCAATCTTGACATCTCTTACTTTTTTTTTTTTTTTGGTCGTATAGCACTCACCAGGACGTTGTAAAACATAAATGGTAATAATAAGCATCTTAGTTTTATTTTTGATCTTAATGGAAAGTCTTAAAATTTCTCTGCTAACAATGATGTTTGCTTTAGGTTTTTTGTACTAAGTCTTTATCAGGTTAAGGAAATTCCTTTTATTCTTGGTTTTCTGAAAAGTTTTAAAAATTATAGTTATTAAACTTTATCAAATTTATTTTATGCATCAGTTGAAATCATATGATTTTCTCTTTTAGTTCATTAACACAGTAAATTACATTGATAAATTTTTGATGTTGAACTACCTTTTGTTCTGAAGTAAATTTTACTTAACATAATTTATTATTTTTGATATGCTCTTGGGTTTGCTTAGCAAATATATATATATTTTTTTATGAGTCCCACACTTGGGGACAGCTCTGTTCTCTGTGGCCCTTGTCCTTCTTCCA
>NW_007761870.1:5921-6383 GCF_000696425.1 Galeopterus variegatus
ATATTTACTATGATAAGACACACAGAAGGCCAGGAAGGAGTAGGAAAGATGAGATGAGCAAACATTTATTCATTCATTTATTTCCAAATTAAGAAAATAATTACTGTGTGCTTGCTATATGCAAGACACTAAACTAGGCATATTGAAGAAAGTTTTCAGGGTAGGATTAAGATGAATTAGTGCCATAGCCCCACAAAAAGTTTTCTTACAAAGTACTGAAGTGTAAGGACAGATCACGATGGACATATGGACATGCAAGAAATCAAATGTGGAGGGCTTTATATAGTGTGCACTGGAAGTTTAGCTTGATAAAAGTCTCTAGTTGTATCTAGGAAATTACTTAGCTGTAAATAGACTTAAAATAACAAATTAGTGTGATTTACAAATGACAACCTGATTCGAAAATAAAAAAATTCAATTTACTCTTGTATTTGTAATGATCCTACCTGTTAGAACTGGACT
>NW_007761871.1:0-647 GCF_000696425.1 Galeopterus variegatus
TGGCAGGAGGGAGGGATGGGGTTTGGGAAGTGATAGGTTGGGCAAAGGGCATAAGGAAATATCACGATTTGTAAGAAGGAATATGCTAATAATAAATAAAAATTTAAAATAAAAGTAAAGTAAAACAACAACAACAACAAAAAAAATAATAAGCAGAGAAACCAGAGGTTGCACATTGTAAGAAAAACAGACCTGCTAAAACTTGTTCAGGTAAGCCATTTAACAATTAAATAAACAAAACCAGCAACACCACCACCCCTGGTTTGGGAAACATAGAAATAAGAATACAGAAATGCTTTATTAAATATATTATATAAAATATATAATAAATTTATTTAAATATATTATCTAAAATGTCGTTTTCAATAAAAAATTATGAGACACACAAAGAAACAGTAAAGTGTGACCCATACAGAGGGAATAGAAACTATCTCTTAGAGAAAGCAGATGCTGGACTTAGCAAATAGGATTTTAAAGCAGTTACTACAAATATGTTCAAAGACTAAAGGAAAACATGCTTAAAGAAGTAAGAAAAAATATGATAATCATGACTGATCAAATAGAGAATATTAGTAAGAGCTAGAAGTTATTTAAAAAATAAAAATTCTTCAGTTGAAAATGACAGTAACTGAAATAAAAAATTCACT
>NW_007761871.1:2627-3130 GCF_000696425.1 Galeopterus variegatus
ACATCACAGAAAATAAAATGATTATAAGGAAATATTTTAAACCATTTTATGCCAACATATTAGACAGTTTAGATATTAATGGACAAATTCCTAGAAAGACAAAAATTAATGAAACCGACTCAAAAATAAACAGAAAATCTGAATAAAACTATAACAAGAAATAGAATCAGTAATTAAAAATTCTCCCACAAATGAAAACCTAGACCAAAAACACTTCCAGAAATAAGGGAGGAGTAAGCAATTCTGAATTCATTCTGTGAGGTGAGTATTATCTGATACCAAAGCCAAACAAAGATTTTATTAGAAAAATGAAATAAAACAAACCCCTCCCCCAAAAAACAACACACAGAACAAAACAAAACTACAGACCAATATCCCTCATGAATATATACAAAAATACTGAATGCAGTACTAGCAAGCCGAATTTAGTAACTTGACCAGGTGAGAATTATCCTAAGAATGCAAGGGTGATTTAATATTTGAGAAGCAGTTAATGTAATGCA
>NW_007761871.1:3322-3913 GCF_000696425.1 Galeopterus variegatus
GCAAAAAGATGAATTTAGACCCTTACCTTACATCATATACAAAAATCAACTCAAAATAGATTGTAGACCTGAATGTAGAAACTAAAATTATGAAGTCTTAAAAGAAAACTTAGGGGTAAATCTTCATAATTTAGGGTTGGGCAAATATTTCTTAGATCTGACAGCAAAAGCACAAGTAATAAAAGAAAAAAATTATAAATTGGACTTAATCAAAATTTAAAACTTTGTGCTTTAAGAGACAACACTGTGAAAGTGGGGGAAAAAGCCAGAAAACAGAAAATATTTGCAGATTATATATCTGATAAAATATTTGTATCATGAATAAATAACTCTTGCTACTCAATAATTTTAAAATATCCCAAGTATAAGATGTACAAAAAATTTGAATAGACATTTCACCAAAGAAGATCTATGCATATCTGATGAGTGCATGAAAAGATGTTTAACATTATTAGCTGTAAGGGAAATGCAAATAAAGCTACAATGAGATTTTACCTCACAAATACTAGAATGTGCTAAAATCAAAAAGACAGACAATAACAAGGATATGGAAAAACTGGAAACTTCATACATAGCTGTGGAAATATAAAA
>NW_007761871.1:5916-6383 GCF_000696425.1 Galeopterus variegatus
TTTTTTTCCTAGTGCACTCTGAGGAGCATTTGTGTTATATAAAGGAGCCAAAGACAGTCCCTGCTATGGACTGAATTGTGTTCCCCAAAGTTTCATGTATTAGAAACTTAATCCTCACTGTGAGAGTGCTAAGGGGGTGGGAAATCCTATTACAGCAATTGAAAGGCAGGGCCTTTAAAAGGTGATTAGATTGTGACAATCATACCCTAGTGAATGGATTAATCCATTGATGGTTTAATGGTAGTCATGGGCATGGCTGTGATGGCTTCAAAAGGACAGCAAGTGGGGAGTTAGTGCTCTTTTGCCAGCCATCCACCATGTGATACCCTGTGTCACTGTGTAGAATCATCACCCACCAGTAAGGCCCTCACCAGATGAGCTCCCTGGACTGTGGACTTCCCAGCCTCTGAAGCTGTAAGGAATAAATATTGTTCCTTTACAAATTACCAGTTCCAGGTATTTTGTTA
>NW_007761872.1:0-708 GCF_000696425.1 Galeopterus variegatus
TATTCCAGGATTCAGATCTCAGGTTTGTTCTCTACTACACGTACATTCATTGACTGGATCTGTGCTGTCCACTGTAGATGCCAGCCACATTTCAAGTGTTCAATAGCCACACGAGGCTAGTGGCTGTCCTGTCAGGCAGTATTGATATCTCTTCATTGATGATTTTTAACATCAGAGAATGTTCTATCAGATAGTGCTGCCCTAGATGATCTTTCTCACTCTTAAGGCTATAAATACCATCTGGTAGAGAAGACTTTGGTTTATATTTTTGATCTGGTTCTCTGCATTGGGCTCCGACTCCAATATCCAACTGCCTACTAGAACTCCTCTTAAATATCCAATAGGAATCTCAAAACTTAATTCTAAAAATATACTCGAGTTTTCCCAGTTCTGCTCTTTCCACAGTGTTCCACATTTTATTAAATATCAACTGCATTCTCTGTCCAAAATCTGTGCGTCATCCTTGACTCCTCTTTCTCTCAAATCTCATATCTGATATTTTGGCAAATTCTATCAGTATCTACTTTCAAAAGACCCGCAATCTGGCCCCTTCTCACCAGCTCCACCACGGCCACAACCCAACCCAGCCACCTTCCTTCCTCACTTAGACTATAGCCAAACCCCTAGCTGGTCTCTGTATTTCTGTCCTTCTCCCCACTATAGTTTATTTGACACACAGAAGCCACAGTGTACCTTTTAAATAGAGGT
>NW_007761872.1:6150-6383 GCF_000696425.1 Galeopterus variegatus
AGAGTTTATTAGTTGGTATTAATTTATTTTCCTCCTATGTATGTATTTTTCCTTATATTTCTAAAACTGTTACTGAGAATGGGTTAAAATCAACAAGGAATATTTACAACTTAGAGGAACCTGGATGCCCCACCCCCACCCCATAAGAAATGCTTGGAATCCAAACTCTAAGGGTAGCTTACTGGTTAACTTCTAGCTAAGTGTGATGCTACTCACATGGATATTACCTCAGT
>NW_007761873.1:0-652 GCF_000696425.1 Galeopterus variegatus
TGTGGTCGTGTGGTGGTGAACTCCCGCAGTTTTTGTTTGTCTGAGAAATATACTAATGACCGTTCATTTTGGAAGGATAGCCTTGCTGGGTCGAATATTCTTGGCTGGCAATCTTTGTCTTTTAGTATTTTGAATATATCATCCCATTCCTTTCTGGCTTTTAGGTTTTGTGATGAAAAGTTTGATGTTAGCCTGATTGGGGCTCCCTTATAGGTGATTTGATGCTTCTTTCTTGCAGCTTTTAAGATTCTCTCTTTTTCTTTGAGTTTTGCCAATTTGACTAAAACATGTTTTGGAGAAGATATTTTTGGGTTGAATACATTTGGAGATCATTGAGCTTCCTGGTTCTGAAGATCTGTGATTTTTCCTATGCCTGGGATATTTTCTGCCACTATTTTGTTGAATATGTTTTCAATACATTCTCCTTTTTCCTCCCCTTCTGGAATACCCATGACTCGGATATTTGAGCGCTTAAGGTTCTCTAATGTCTCTCTCAGATTTTCTTCAATGTCTTTGATTCTTTTTTCTTGTCTGCTTGTGTTATTTCAATCAGCCCATCTTCAAGTTCAGAGTTTCTCTCTTCAACTTCCACTATCCTGCTGGTTAAACTCTCCATTGTGTTTTTTATTTCACTGAATAACTTCTTCAGTTC
>NW_007761873.1:6160-6383 GCF_000696425.1 Galeopterus variegatus
TTATTTTATTTTATTTTTGTCCTAGCTAATGGTTTGTCTATTTTATTTATCTTTTTGTTTTGTTGATCTTTTCTATTGCTTTTTGGTCACTATTTCATTTAGTTCTGCTCTGATCTTAATTATTTCTTTCCATCTACTACCTTTATATTTTACATTGTTGTGTTTTTTCAAGTTCTTTGAAGTGTAGTGTTAGGTCTTTTACTTAAATTTTTTCCATTTTTTT
>NW_007761874.1:0-523 GCF_000696425.1 Galeopterus variegatus
CAGATTGTCACGTAGGAGCAGTCTCACAAGAAGGGGTGTGGAGCTTCAGGCCCCCAACAGGAAAGTGCTTTTCCCACCTTTAGGGAGAGCTCTGAGGGCTCAAGGAGAATCGGGCTCAGGGTTGTCAGATCTAATGGTTGCACAGCCGCTGGGACAGTGCCGGGAGGCAGCACTGATTGAAGAGGGAGGCCCTGTCAGGGCATGTGGGAGACCTCAAGCTGAGCATGGCCCTGCAACAACCAGCAGGGACCCGGGACCTCAGTCCCCTGAGATTGGAACAACTGTATTCCCAGAGCCTCCATGTGAGAGGCCAGCTCAGCGGACACCTCAATTTTGGCCTGGTGACACCCCAGGCAGAGAACCAGCTATGCGATGCTAGGCTTGTGACCTATAGAACCGCAAGATAAGTAAGTGCTGTTTAGGCTGCTGAGTCAGTGGGAATTGGTGAGGCAGCATTGGAAGCAGACCAAGATGCGCCCAGCGAGAGCCAGCTGCCCAGGGTCTCCAGGCAGCAGCCTTCTGG
>NW_007761874.1:3368-3906 GCF_000696425.1 Galeopterus variegatus
TCCGAGGTAGTCGTGTCCCATGTCTGCGGGAAAGATGAAGCAGGAGTTAGGCCAAATTAGGGCACCATGAAGTGGCGTCAGGAACTTAGAAGAAACATGCTATTTTAAAAGCAGTGTTTCCAATTGCATCTTGTTATAAAGAGAGCACATTTTTATTGGACTTATGTAAATAACCATTTTGCCATAAAAATTATAAGGATACTCACAAATTTTGGAGGAAATGTTGATAATGCTGAGGTTGAAAAACCCTGAGTTAAATTGATGGAGAAATAGAACTTCTGAAGTTCTATTTGGGGAAAAAGAGCAAATGTTTTCATCTATGTTCATAAAAGTATATTTACCAAATTGATATAAGTTATAGAGAGCTTAGGAGAGAATATTTTCTTAAATCTGGAAAACAAAACATTTAAGTAAAGAACCAACAATGAAAGTTATAAAACGTTTTTTTATTGGTTATTTAGCTTCATGTAATTAATGTTTGCTTTGCTTGATCAGGATTAGCAGTTTTATAAACTATCAGATTTCTTATTAGAGTTCT
>NW_007761874.1:5754-6383 GCF_000696425.1 Galeopterus variegatus
GACTTTCTGGATCATAGTTTGTTTCTCAATTTTGCCAAGAGAAACTCACAAAATTTTTTTTCTCTTTGGTCATCAGGTCTTTAATGACCAAAAGGCACAAACTTCGATACTCAAACCTAAACAGACAGAGCTCTCTCAAACGAACAAAATACTGGCTTTTACATCCTTGAGTCATTTCTCACACCCAAATAGCACCTTTAACAAATAAACAGTGTAGAAAGAAGACTCCCGAGTGAACACACCGGCACTACTTATCAGCTCAGAGCCTGCTGACTCCTTCCTAACGCTGCTTTCCTTTACCAACCGGAAGGTGCAGAATTGGTGGTTGTCACTGCCGGAAAGTCAGGGGAGGTCCCAAAACTTCGAGCCCTGGGGCTGGCCTACCATAGGCAGCTGATACACACAGGTGAACCCAGCCTTGCTCCCATAGAAGTGGGGGTGGCTAGGCCACCCAGAACACTCAGCTCCCGGCCTGGTTCACCAAAATCTGTTACCAAATCCAAGTGCAGCTGCCCACCACCAAACAGAAGAAAAAAACACATGACTCAAAAGTCAAATTGTTGGTGGAATAGGAAGGGGTGGAACAGGAAGGCATCTCTATTCAGCTGAAGGTCCTTGGATTTGGTAAC
>NW_007761875.1:0-556 GCF_000696425.1 Galeopterus variegatus
TGAGCTCAGTCCTCAGCTTCCTCAGCAGCAGCAGCTTACAGGTCCAGTAGCTTACAGGTCCGGCAGTAACAGTAGCCTTGCAGAGTGTCCTGGGGGCACTAGCAGCAGCAGCTCCACCAGCAGTAGTGGCCTCCCCATGACCCTCCAAGGGGGGGCGGGCATCCCGGGCATGGGAGGCTCCATGGATCAGAGCCACTCATCCTTATATTTAAGTCCATAACCCAGAACACCTGGGTGTACATACGCTATTACTGGACGATAACCAAGGAACACCTGATTGCATATGCCTGTTTACATCAAATGCTTGGCAAGATTCTGAACATCTGAGGGGCCCTGACCATTTTTCCTATATTTTCCCAACACAGAGCTACAGGGAACCTTCTCTAGGAGACCTAGCCTCTCTTTCAATCAAAGGACTCTGGGACTGTGAACTGGTTTAGGTATGGGAACTGAGTGAAAAACAGTGATTCTTTGTTAAGGTGACCAAAGTTAGGCTTCTAACCACCAGAACTGGAGTTTTTCCTTTTACATAAATCAAACGTTTTGTGAGCTGCTT
>NW_007761875.1:5962-6383 GCF_000696425.1 Galeopterus variegatus
GGGTCCCCAGACCCCTCACATGCCAGGCTGGGTCCCCAGACCCCTCACATGCAGGTCTATGCTAGGTAATGGGAGAGATTCCAGGAGCTGTTGGCAGATGACATGAGCTCAGTCCTCAGCTTCCTCAGCACCAGCAGCTTACAGGTCCAGTAGCATACAGGTCCGGCAGTAACAGTAGCCTTGCAGAGTGTCCCAGGGGCACTAGCAGCAGCAGCTCCACCAGCAGTAGTGGCCTCCCCATGACCCTCCAAGGGGGGGTGGGCATCCCGGGCATGGGAGGCTCCATGGATCAGAGCCACTCATCCTTATACTTAAGTCCATAACCCAGAACACCTGGGTGTACATACGCTATTACTGGATGATAACCAAGGAACACCTGATTGCATATGCCTGTTTACATCAAATGCTTGGCAAGATTCTG
>NW_007761876.1:0-3921 GCF_000696425.1 Galeopterus variegatus
TTTTTTCTTTTTTTTTTTTTTTTTTTTTTTTTTTTTTTTTAATTAATGACCTCTCCTTCATTCTTCCTTACATAGCTATGAGGGGATCTTATTTGGATCTCTACTGTGAGAACATGTTGAGTTTTCCGGATGTGAAACTCACAAATGTGGGGCCCTCTACAGCTATGGGTCCCAGAAGCTTCCTCCACTCATGCCAGTCCACACACAGCCTCTAGAAATTCATCACAATTACCACTAAATTGACCTTACATATGGTCCAACAGCTTCTGCTGCAGGTGAGCAGACCTTGCTACGACTCTCTGGAATGTGCTTCTCTTTACAGATTTTGGCAGTTTGTCCTGCAAGCTCATTTCTCTGATGAGTCTAAGAAGTCACTGATTTTCAGTTAATTTGGCTTTTGTCTTGTTGTAATTACAGCAATGATAGTTTCAAAGTTCTTCATATGTGGATGCTCCAGGAATCTGACTTTCAAAACTATTTTTTTTTCAGCTTTAAACCAACACTTTAATTTCTATTTTCCCTTAATTCTTTAGTTTTCTCTTTTTCTCAGAATCAACTGTCTTCAACTTTAGGATCATTTTTAACTCAGTGAGGAGTCTGTAAATTGAGTAATAGAAAAATAACTTGAAAAATGAAAAAAAAAAAGAAAACAACACATCATACTTTATAATACTCTACTCTGACCCTCTCTATTACTATTCTCAAGAACTGTCTGACTGTGAGGAGGTGTACAGAATAGATGTACATGTGCAATACCATTTTATGAGTGCTTTGCTATTGACTGTTGTGGTGATAGAGGGATTCAGAACTGAGCTTGAAGATGAGTCAGAAAAGACTGTCTCAAAAAGGAGATAATGTCTGGAGTTCCCACAAAAATGCACAGGGAAGTAATTTGCAGGGAGAGATTGTGAAGCAAACCAATGTTTAATTCCGATATGTATGTTTTCAATTCATGACATTTATAAAGTAGTTATTATTCCCATTTCAGAGTTGGTAAAGTTAAGAACAGTTGAGTTATCTAAGTTCACTTAGCTAGGGAAGAGAAGATCTGAAGTTTTACTTTATGCTCTTCCTTGGAGGGAATAAAAGAAAAACCTGGAATTCTAATAGCCATAGTTAGAGAACTGAAAACAAATCAATATCGTGATGCCCTTCCTCTTTTCTCCCCTTTGCCTGGTAGTTTTATTTCTTTTGTAGCATTTGTTTAAACATGATTTTATTTGTATAAATAATAAAAGAGTAGGTTTATTTAGAGATCTGTTTTATTGATTTCTTCAGGCAAAATTTTGGGCATGTAATGACATCCATTTGAAATATCTTTACCTTATTTGAAATTCCTGAAGCCAGCTTTTCCATGGGGTACTACAAAAGCATTCAAATAAGATTTTTAAACTGAGAAGCCTATGTCATAGGAATTTCATATGCTAGATTATGCACTTTTTACCACATAGCCATGGCTTCTGGGTCACTTTCATTTCCTGTCACCCACCATCTCTGGCCCTGAACACTCTAGTGAGACCTTCACTTTTTGGAGCAGTGTTGTCTTGCATGTATTTTTGAGTTGTGGTTTCCTTCACCAAGCTAGCCCTTTCATTTATCTTTCAGGGTTTCCTCCTAGTTTTGGTGTTCTATAGAACCTCCACTTTTTTTTTTTTTTTTTTTTTTTAACATAGGTTTGCCATAGTTATGTGCTTTTCCTACCATTTCTAAGTTTGGAGCATTTGTGAGAAATGATCCCACCTCAAACTTAATAAGCTCTTGTTTAATTGATTAATTCCCTTTCACGATTCACAGTGCTGTTATGTATTTTGAAATCTGTAATTGATTTCTGATAGTGTTTCTATTGCATTCTTTATCTCTGTTAAATGCACTTATCATTTAATAATAAAACTACTCTGCCTGTCTGATTCCCCTTCAAGGCTTTAAGCTTCAGGTTCAGAGGATGTAGTTCATTTTCTTATTGACAGCTCAGTCTCAAATAGAAAATTGTTACTAATAAACATATTTTTAACTTCTAACTCAAAAGAGAATTTGACATGAAAGTGTGTAACAATTAATATTTATTTAATTAAAAGATTAAAGTTAAATAACTGGTATTCATACTATATTTCTCTTTTTGGCAGAATATTTTAATTATAAAATAAATAGTGGTGAGTAAAAAAAAAATAGATTATTTGTCCTGGAACTAATAGAAATAAATGCCCAGAATCCTGTAATATTATAAAACTTGCAGTGAATCTATTTTAACTTGTGATTTAGGTTTACTCTTATAAGTAAAGGAAACGAAAACACCAAAATTTTCTAATCTTTCTCTTCCCTAAGGAGCAGTTAGAGAGCAGTATTTTCAGAAACAGTGATAGGAAATATTTTCTTTATACGGATACTGTGTAGGGAACGATGGTGATTACCAGTCTGGAGGTGAGTTAGAAAATCACTGACTATAATAAGATACAATTGAACTCCACCCTTGGGAAAGACATTACCATAGAAAACAAAATCAAAAGCTCTCTAGCCAGAAATAAACAATCAAGTCACAGATACTGGGTTGGAATGTTACACTAACAGAATAACGACCCAGGTGTTGAGCATACCCAGAAGTAGTATGTTATGTATTGCTTTTTTTGTATGTGTGTTTGCTTTTCCTTATAGAAATGTTTTTAATATACACTTTTAAGAATTCGATAATATTTGTTTTAGCTCTAAATCACATTAGAGTTCATATACCTCTATCTTTTATTGAATTAGAAAACTAAGACCAGAGGTCAGTAAAAATGGTAGAGCCATGTTTAAGCCCACATGTCTTCTTTCTAATCCAGGCCAGGAGTTTCTCCAGAATCATTTTTAAAGGAAATCAGTTACATCATCATCATCATAATCATGTTTGCATTTATAAAATTAATATGCTAAAAATAAAGGTCAACAAATACTGATCCAAATAACCCAAATACTACTTTCCAAAATAAACTGAGGAAAGATGAATGGAATCCAGAATATATCACAAAAAGCCAGAAGTACTTGCATGAACTCAGAAGTGTTTGTGTGGATTACTGGCCCCAAAGAGGAAGTGGTCATCGTACTATTCAAGGTGGCCAAGGGTGTTTTAGCTTTAAAAAATCAGGTAGCAGTCCAAATAGACTATGACAAATACCAAGGGCGTGGAATTGCTGCCGAAGAAGAAAATGCCATAAAACTAATTAAGAAAATGAGGAAAGAGGAATAGAAGAAAAGGAATAGTAAATCTCAAATGAGATTGCAACAGAGAGCAATAACTTACATCCACAATTTTTAAAATCATATTTTTGTTTTCATTAAGCAATGTACTATGGGCCGAATGTGTCCTCCAAAGTTTCATGTATCAAAAACTTAATCCCCACTGTGACAGTGTTAAGAGGGCGGGAAATCCAATTATGGTATTTGAAGGAGGGGCCTTTGAGAGGTGATTAGATTATGAGGACACTGCCCTGATTGATGCACTGATCCATTCATGGAGTGATGGATGTGGTTCTGATGGCTTTAAAAGGAGAACAAGTGGGGAGGTTACTCTCTCTTGCTCAGCCATTTCATCCTGTGATGCCCTGTGTCACTGTAGAGTCACCACCAAGAATAAGGCTTTCACTAGATGTGTTTCCTGGACTTTGGACTTCCCAGCCTCCAAAATTTTAGGCAATAAAGATTGTTTCATTATAAATTACCTAGTTTTAGGTGTTCTGTTATAAACAAAAGAAATGGGTTAATATACAATGTCAGCATTTCTCTTAAATTTTACTGCTTGCAAGTAGTCTATACAGATTTTATGTCTTTAAATATCTTGAAGAACAATAGATCGTATATTGGAAGTGGTACTGAAATAAAGTGAAAAGTTTTTTTTTTTTTTTTTTTCCTTTTTGTCTTTTTTCATGACCGGCAACGGATCGCAACCCT
>NW_007761876.1:4697-6382 GCF_000696425.1 Galeopterus variegatus
GGAGCGCCGCCGTGCTTCCCAAGTGGCGCACTGTAGCAGTGCGCCACCGGGCCGGCCCCTAGTGAAAAGTTTTTATGTACCAAAAATAAATAAACAAATAAATACATCATTTTTTAGTCTCTACGTGAAACTAGTAAGTACCAGAGTCAGTGCTATTCACTCCATCCTGTCACCAAAAGTGAAAGCATGCTAATATATGAATATATAATATCTAGTTACATATTGTCCTATAAAAGACCTATATATGATATGTAGATGCTGTTCTGGAAATAACTTTTAATTATATTGCTCCTAATCTAAGATGACAGTTTCAGAAATAAGTGGACACTTTTCTTAGAAGCATTGCTTCCAGATAAGCAGAAAATTACAATATCCCCTAAATACTTAATTGGATTGGTTTTGACTACTGGTTTGACAAATGTTTCCTAATAACAAAACTTTTCAAAAGTTTTTCTGTTTACTATTGTTGAATAATTTCAGACTTTTGTTAGGACATTTAAAACCTTTTTATTATGGACACATGGCCATAACATTTCAGTCATGACTGTTTTTTTAGAAACACAGCAGACATACTATCAATGAATTTGGGTTTTGAGTTAGAATTTATGGATTCAAATTCCAGTTCTTACACCTGAATTATCTTAACCAAATGATTTATCCATTTGGTATCAGGTTTCTTATCAGTAAAATGTGAGTTATTATAATATTTCCCAAGTCATAGAGTTGCTATAAGGAAAAATAATGTTAACTTATATTCAAAAAATACATTTTGAAAGTGCTTATAACAGAGCTACATTTAATGAATATTACCAATTATTAATATGGAAATGCATTTAAAGCTTTGTTATATTTTGACAAAGTCCTGAAACAAAATTTCAAAGTTTTAATAAAATGTATAAGTAAAAAATAATGTAATTTGAACAAAATGTATAAAATTTATACATTGCAATTAGAACAACCAAAAAAGATGTAAATAGTATAACTTTGTTGAAAATTCAGTTTAAATTCACCCTAGTATTTTTTCCAGCCTTTAATAGGAAGGTTTTACTTGAAATCAGTCAAAATTCCAGGAAAATTCATCAAAGAAGGTGGCTTAAAAGTTTAATCAAGTCAAAAGAAAAACATAGTATCCACAGTTATCACTGAATATTTTATCAGAAGACTTACTGCTGTGAACTGTAGGGATCAAATTTATTGCTTGATGTGGTGAAAGAAATGATCAAGACTGTGAAATAAATTTTATTTTTTATTGTGTTCTAAACCATTTTAAGCTTGAGGCATATTTGGTAGAAGGTATAGTAGAGTGTAAAGATGCCACATATTTTAATTCAATCTGAAAGCAATATAATAATATATTCTTGAAGATATTTATTGAAATGAGTCTTAAATTCAAGTACCTTCTCATTCTGGAGTTAAAGGCCTAAAAAGCCTGCATTTTTCTCTTACAGCCATCCTTTTCACTAGACCTACCTTCCACCTTCAGACTACAGTATCTCTTTACCCTTGATAGATTACAATATTGATCTTTATCATGCATGTGAAAAAAGTATTTGTCTTTAACAGCAATAAAAAAGAAAAATAATAATGCATCAACTTGTAAATATAGGGCAAAAAGGAGGACTCCCTGGATATAAAGATTGTGCCATTGGCAAAGGAGAACTCAAGGGTTGTTACTCACTGGTGGA
>NW_007761877.1:0-440 GCF_000696425.1 Galeopterus variegatus
GACATGGATATAAGTTAATTAGTATGTAATTAATAAGTACCAATGTTTTTAACTGCTCTATGAATAACTTAAAATTTAATCTTGATGAGTCATCAACTTTTTAATATAAAAAAAATTACAGATTTATTAATTGTTTGACCATGATTTTCACTGTAAAAATGGGAATTTGAAATATAAATTGATCAATATTGGCTGGAATGTCCAAGAAGTAGTCATGAAGCAGGTGGAATCTGTACTTCTAACTGTGTAGGACAGACGATCACTGGTCCACTGATAAACTGTTGAGATAGGAGGGACAGCCCAAACAAAAACGTAAAGACACTAAGAACATGGTGTATGCAACCATTAATTAGATGAGTGATAGATTAATTGAGAAATATAAAACTTTGTGATTGACCCATGCACTCAGTGAGGTTCTGAGACCATACGAGATGATATTT
>NW_007761877.1:5919-6382 GCF_000696425.1 Galeopterus variegatus
AGAGAGTGTGCAAAGAGTGTGCAAGCTACCTAGATTTATGCCACCTACCTTAGTAGCCCAGTATCTCTTCTGACACAGCAACCTTCCTGCACCAGTGGAGCAAGTGTGAGGAATGAGCCAGTACTTACTGCTGTGCTCACCGAGAATCAAACTTACACATCCCAACCAGACTGTCAACATGAAACACTCTAAGGTAAAAGTCACTACCCTCAAAACCACTCAAAAACTAAAAGAAGAGAATACACCACCAGATGCCCAGACATCAACACAGATATAATAGAAGTATGAGGAAACATGGAACATTACTCCCCCAAAATAAGACCACAATTCTCCAATACTAGATCCCAACCAGCAAGAAAGAAGTGAATCACCTAAAGAGGAATCCCAAATGGAAATATGAAGGAAACTCAACATGATAGACTAAAAAGTAGGCAGATATCACAATAAAGTAAAAAAAAAAAAA
>NW_007761878.1:0-280 GCF_000696425.1 Galeopterus variegatus
TTTATGTATATTAAGGTTTCAAAATCAGAATGTTTTCTAAATCCACAGAATATCTTAATTCGAACTACTCTGATTTCAGTGGTGAATAACCATATGGCTTTTATATATAAATATTTAAATTGTTATGGAGACTCTTCTTTTTCAAAAGGAAGTAGAAGATTTCAGATTAGCCATTCTATTCTCTTTGAGACAGGGTAATTGTCTTCTTTGAAGGGGAAAAGTAAACTGGGAAAAAACTTTGTTATTTTTCATCAGTATGAATGGAAAGATAGTAGGGTAG
>NW_007761878.1:5773-6382 GCF_000696425.1 Galeopterus variegatus
AGTCACATTTGATCAAGAAAATAATGCAACCAGAAGCTTTTTAAAGTAAGGAATCAGTATTAGAGCTTACAGATATGTGGAACATACTTTATTGAAAAGAGAGTCACTAAATTCACAATGCTTTTAAGTGGTGGCAAAGGAGGCCATGAAAGAGACAGGGAAAAAAATACTAATTGCCATGAATATCTTGTCAACAATATTGGATAAAGGGGTAGCTTGAGGAGATGTGTCTTAGTAGCTTCCACATCTGAAGAAACCGCAGCCAGATGCATGTTAGTTGGATTGAAGCATTTAGTAAGAAAAGTTATCGGTTGCAGCTAATTGGGAGCTTTTGTGCCTGTCATTGAGTCTGGTTGATATTATAATTGAAAAATTACAAGCGTCTGTCACATTTTTTATCTCCCAAAATGAAATTGAGATCTGTTTGAACAAATTTATTCTGGAAATTTACAGAGAAAGGAATTCCAGAGAGTGTGGCTCTGAGCCATATAAAAGGACAGGAAACAAAAGGAAACATAAACAAATGGGATTATATCAAACTACGAAGGTTCTGTACAGCAAAACAAACAACTGACAAAGCCAAAAGACAACGTGTGGAATGGGAGAAAA
>NW_007761879.1:0-466 GCF_000696425.1 Galeopterus variegatus
TCCCTTATTTCAATGGCTAGAACCTACAGTAAAATGCTGAATAAAAGTCGTAAAAGCACTTCGCTTGGTCTTGTTCCTGATAGAGGAAAAGCATTCAGTAGTTCACTACTGAGTACAATATAAGCTGTACCTTTTTAAAGATGCTCTTCCTTAGGTTTTAGAAGTTATATCTGCTTCTGGTTTGTTCAGTCTTTATCATGAATATGTACTTACTATTACCATGTGCATTTTCTGCATCTATTGAAATGATCACTTATTATTTATCTTTTACTCTATTAATATGATAAATTACTCCCCTATTGATTTAATGTTAAACAAACTTTGCCTTCCTGAGAGAAACACTACTTGCATATGATGTAATATTCTTTTTTATATACTGATGGATTGGATTTGCTAGTATTTTGTTAAGGATTTTTATATCTATTGTCATGAAGGATATTGGTCTGTAGTCTTCTTTTCTTGCCAT
>NW_007761879.1:6080-6696 GCF_000696425.1 Galeopterus variegatus
CACACACACACACACACACACACACACACACACACACACACACACACAAAGAGTAAGGGAGGGGAGAAAGAGAGGGACACAAGGTTGGGGAGGGAAAAGTGAACCCTTTTTTTAAAATGTGGTATCTCACTCACTTTCCCTATTCATTCATTCATTCATTCATTTATTTATTTATACTTTAAAAGATGACCGGTAAGGGAATCTTAACCCTTGACTTGGTGTTGTCAGCATCACGCTCAGTCAGTGAGCGAACCGGCCATCCCTATATAGGGATCCGAACCCATGGCCTTGGTGTTATCAGCNGTTTTGAAAAGAGCAGGTATGATGAATTCAGGCAACCTTCTAATCTCACCATAAGGCTGGCACATTTTCAATCAATATTTTTTGATAAAAGAAAGGACTAGTCTTGTCTCTGTAAGACTGGGGAATAATAACCGTAGACAACCAGTGTTAAGTTTTCTTCCTTGTTGGGAGCAAAATGGTATGGGTTGTACCCTCAAGAAGCTTCAAGACTAATTGGAGTTATAGACATTAAATAGAAAACTATAAAGTAATTCATTATGCTTGTGATAGGTACTATAGGTGTTATACTATAAAGGTACAGGGAACAATAATT
>NW_007761879.1:8611-9202 GCF_000696425.1 Galeopterus variegatus
AAAGGTGAAATTATACCCAACCACCACATATTATACATAATACCAATTCTGGATTGATAAAAGACCTAAACGCCACAAAACTTTTTAGAAGAAAAAATAGGCAAATAATGACCCTGCAAAATGATACATTTCCTAAACAAGACACAAAAGGCACAAACCATAAAGCAAAAGAAAAATATAATTCACCTACATTAAAATGCAGATTTCTGCCCAACAACAAAAACAGTATCAAGAATGTGAAAAAAAACTACAAACTGGGAGAAAGTGACTGTTTCAATATAAAATAGTAACGGAGAATATACAAACAATTCCTACAGGTCAATAAGAAAAAGACTAAAGGCCCAGTGTTGCAATTTTTTGTTACTCATATGTCATTTTGGTAAAAAAAAAATTAAAAAGGCAAGCATATCACACAGGGGCTGGCAAAGAAGGGGGAATGGGCACTATCCCACTTGGTCAGTACAGACCTAAGTGATTACAACCTCAAAAATTAGGAAACTGGAGGACAATTTGTCAATATCCATCCAGAAAAATTTGACTTGGCGACTGCACTTCTAGGAATTATTCAAGACATAAACTCTCGGGCCGGCC
>NW_007761880.1:0-614 GCF_000696425.1 Galeopterus variegatus
GAGTCTTTATGGGTGGTGAGGTGGGTGTCTTGTAGGCAGCATATAGTTGGGTCCACCTTTCTAATCCAGTCAGCCAATCTGTGTCTTTTGATTGGGGAATTTAAACCTTTTACATTAAGAGTTGTTATTGAAAGGTGTTGATTTATTCCTAGCATTTTATTGGTTGTTGGTTTCTCTTAGGTGTCATTTGTTCCTCGCTTTCTGTTTTGCTGTTTGTTGTCTGTGTTCGTTGGTTCCTTAGGTTGCAGCTAGTGTTTTTGTTTGTTTGTTTTCTTTTCATGATTGTCATTTTTATTATACTGGTGGGTTTTGATTTTGCTTGGATTATTATGGCTATGGTAATTATCTTTCAGGGTCCAATCCCAGTACTCCCTTGAGAATTTCTTGTAAGGGTGGTTGTGTGTGGTGGTGAACTCCCGCAATTTTTGTTTGTCTGAGAAATATACTATTTGCCCTTCATTTCAGAAGGACAGCCTTGCAGGGTAGAGTATTCTTGGCTGGCAATCTTTTTTTTTTAGTATTTTTTTTTTTTTTTTTTTGTCTTTTTTTTTTTTTTTTTTTTTTTTTTTTGTTGTGTTTGTGTTGAAGTGGGATTGTTTTAGATTATGTAGCAC
>NW_007761880.1:1098-6382 GCF_000696425.1 Galeopterus variegatus
ATTTATATGGTTACAACCTCTAGTACAATGTTGAGTAGAAGTGTCAAGAACAGATTCATATTTTGTTGATGGTTTTACCATGAAAGGGTGTTAGATTTTTTCAAATGTTTTCTCTGTGTCTGTAGAGATGATTATGCCTTTTTCCCCTTTAGTCTATTAATATGATATATAAATTTATTTTTCATATGTTGAACCAACATTGAATTCCTAGGGAATAAAAACAAACTGGTCACTGCATATAATCCTTTTATTATGTTACTGGGTTCACTTTGCTAGCATTTTGTAAGGATTTTTGCATCTGTATTCATGAGAGATATTAGTCTATATATTTTTCCCTGATGATGTGTTTCTCTGGGTTTAGTGTTTTTTTTTTAATTGAAATATATTGATTGTACATATTTAGCAGCACAGAGTTATGTTCAATACATGTATACAACGTGTAGTGATCAAATCATGGTAGTTAGCAAATTCATCATTGCAAAAAACTATCTTTTCATTGTGATGAGAACATTTCATCTTCTCTCTTTTAGCTATTTGACCACATACAATAAACCGTTATTAATTATAGATGCCTAACACTACTGTACACACACAGAACTTATTTTTCCTATGTAGCTGTAATTTTATGTCCATTAACCCACCTCTCAATATCCTCCCTTCCCACTCCTGTTTCATCTCTAGTAACCACAGTTCTACTCTCTTCTCCTAAAAGATCAACTTATGTTTATTGCTGTGATTTGATTGTTCCCACAAGCTCATGTTGTAACTTAATCCCCCGTTCATGAAGTAATGTTTTGATGGTTTAATGGGAGGTTATGGGTGTGGTTCTGATGGCTTTATAAGGATGCAAGTGAGAAAGTTAGGTCTCTTGCTTAAGCTATTCCTTGCCATATGATAGCCTGCTTTTCCACCCAGAAAAAGACTCTCACCAGATGCACCACCTGGCTATGAACTTCCCAGCCTCCAAAACTGTAAGAAAAAAAAATGTGTTACTTTATAAATTACCCAGTTTGAATTACACGAAAGATTTACAAAACAAAAAGTTGTTTTTCAGAGAAGATTTAAAAAATGACAATCCATTAGCTAGACTAAATAAGAAAAGAAGAGAGGAGACTAAAATAACAAAAATCAGAAATGAAAAAAGAGACATTACAATTGATTAGCACAGAAATAAAAAGAATCATTTGAGGCTATTATGACCAATTATGCACCAACAAATTTGGAAATCTGGAAGAAACAGAAAAATCTCTAGACACATACAACCTACCAAGATTGAATCAAGAAGAAATAGAAAACCTGAACAGACCAATAATGAGCAACGGGATTGAATCAGTAATCATCAGTCACCCAACAAAGAAAAGTCAAGGACTGATAGCTTCGCTTCTGAACTCTACCTAACTTTTCAAGAAGAATTAATACCACATTTTTTCAAACTATTCCAAAAAATCAAAGCAGAGGCCATTTCTCCCAAACTTTTTGTATGGGGCCAACATTATGCTGACACCAAAATCAGACAAAGACACAACAAAAAAGAGAAAACTATGGGCCAACATCCTTGATGAACATAGATATAAAAATTCTCAACAAAAAACTAGCAAACAGAATCTAACAGCTCATCAAAAATATTGCACACCATGATCGAGTGAAATTCATCTCAGAGATGCAAGTATGGTTAAAAATATACAAATCAATAAATGGGATAAACCACATCAACAAAATAAAGAAAAAAATTGACAAAATTCAACTTCACTTTATGATAAAGACTCTCAACAAATTAGGTATAGAAGGAAAGTATCTCAAAACAATAAAAGCCATATATGACACACTCACAAATAACATCATCCTGAATGGAGAAAAGCAGAATGCTATTTCTTTAAGAACAGAAACAAGACAAGGATGCCCACATTCACCACTCCTATTTAACATAGTACTAGAAGTTCTAGCCAGAGCAATTAGGCAAGAGAAAAAAAAATAAAGGATATCCAAATTGGAAAAGAGGATTTAAAATTGTCCCTGTTTGCAGATGACATGATCTTATATCTAAAAAAGCTGACGACTCCACCAAAAAACTCTTAGAGCTGAAAAATAAATTCAGTAAAGTTACAGGATACAAAGTCAATATACAAAAATAAGCAGTGTTTCTATACACCAACAATAAACTAGCAGAAAAAGAAATCAAGAGAACAATCTCATTTAAAATAGCTACTGAAAAAATAAAACACCTAGGAATCAATTTGATCAAGGAGGTGAAAGATCTCTACAATGAAAACTACAAAATACAGATGAAATAAATTAATAAACTAGCAGAAAAAGAAATCAAGAGAACAATCTCATTTAAAATAGCTACTGAAAAAATAAAATACCTAGGAATAAATTTGATCAAGGAGGTGAAAGATCTCTACAATGAAAACTACAAAATACAGATGAAATAAATTAAAGAGGACACAGAAAAATGGAAAGGCATTTCACGTGGTGAAAATATCCATACTACCTAAAGAAATCTATAGATTCCATGTAATCCCAATAAAAATACCAATGACATTCTTCACAAACAGAAAAAAACAAACCCAACATTCATATGGAACAACAAAAGACCCCAAATAGTCAAAACAATCCTGAGCAAAAAGAATAAAGCTGGAGGCATTACACTACTTGATTTCAAAATATACTACAAAGCTATAGTAATCAAAACACCATGGTACTAGCATAAAAATATATACATAGTCCAATGGAACAGAATAGAGAACCACAATAAATCCACATATTTATAGTCAACTGATCTTTGACAAATGTGCTGAGAACATACATTGGGGAAAACACAGCCTCCTCAATAAATGGTACTGGGAAAACTGAAAATCCATGTGTAGTAGAATTAAACTAGATCCCTATCTCTCACCATTTATCAAAATCAACTCAAAATGGATTAAAGACTTAAGTATATGACTTGAAACTGTAAAACTTCTAGAAAAGAACACAGGGGAAATGCTTCAGCATGTAGGACTGAGCAAAGACTTTATGAATAAGACCTCAAAAGCACAGCCAACAAAAGCAACAATAAACAAATGGGATTATATCAAACTAAAAAGCTTCTGCACAGCAAAGAAAACAATCAACAGAGAAAAAGGCAACTTGCAGAATGGGAGAAAATATTTGAAAGCTATACATCTGACAAAGGGTTAATATCCAGAACATGCAAGGAACTCAAGTCAATAGTAAAAAATATAATCTGATTAAGAAATGGTTACAGGAGCTGAATAGACATTTTTCAAAAGAAGACATGAAAATGGCCAACAGGTATATGAAAAAAATGTTTTCCATCACTAATCAGCAGAGAAATGCAAGTCAAAACCACAGTGAGATATCATCTCACCCCAGTTAGACTGGCTATTACCAAAAAGAAAGAGAATAACAAATGCTGACAAGGATGCAGAGAAAGGGCAACCTTTACACACTGTTGGTTCATTGTAAATTAGCACAGCCATTATGGACTAAAGTATGGAGGTTTATGAAACAACTACAGATAGAACTACCATATAATCCAGCAATCCCACCATTGGTATATATCAAAAGGAAAGGAAATCAACATATCAAAGCAATGACTGCACTCCCATGTTTATTGCTTAACTCCAATGTTAACAGCAAAGTTATGGAATCAACTTAAATGTCCATCAATGATGATTGGATTAAGAAAATATGGTATATATACACAATGGAGTATTACTCGGCCATAAAAAAGAATGAAATCCCATCATTCACAGCAGCATGAATGTGCTTTGAAAAGATATAATTTCTTTTTCTTTCTCATTTTCATATCTTCTCTGCTGGTGAGTTTTAGTCTTTCATGTGTTATCATGATGGTAGTTATCATTCTCTTGCTTCCAGGTGTAGGACTCCCTTGAGGATTTCATGCATGGCTGGCCTTGTGGTGGTGAATTCCTGCAGTTTTTATTTGTCTTGGAAAGACTGTTTCTCATTTCTGAAGGATAATTTTGCTGGTTATAGTATTCTTGCCTGGCAGTTTTTTTCTTTCAGAGCTTTTAATATATCATCCCACTCTCTTCTGGCCTGTAAGGTTTCTGCTGAGAAATCTGCTGTTAGTCTGGCGGGGATTCCCTCAGGGGTGAATTGATGCTTTTCTCTTGCTTTTTTAGAATCCTCTCTTTGCCTTTGACTTTTTACAATTTGAACACAATGTGTCATGGAGAGGACCTTTGGGAGTTAAGTCTATTTGGGGATCTTTGAGCCTCTTGGATCTGAAAGTCCAAATCTCCTCCAATACTTGGGATATTGTCGGCTATTATTTCATTAAGTAGGTTTTGATTCCTTTTCCCTTCTTTTACCCTTCTGGAACACCCATAATACGATGTTGTATGCTTAAAGTTGTCCCATAGATCTCATAGGCTTTCTTCATTTTTTAAATGCTAGTCGGCTATTATTTCATTAAGTAGGTTTTGATTCCTTTTCCCTTCTTTTACCCTTCTGGAACACCCATAATATGATGTTGTATGCTTAAAGTTGTCCCATAGATCTCATAGGCTTTCTTCATTTTTTAAATGCTATTATGTTGATACTGACCTTATAGAAGGATTGGAAAGTGTCCCCTTCACTTCTATTTTTGGAAGAGACTGTAAAGTCTTGGTGTTAATTATTTTCTAAACCTTTTGCAGAATTCACCAAAAAGCCACTGTCATAGGTCTTTCTTTATGAGATAGTTTTAAATTATTAATTCAATCATTTTGTCATAAGTCTATTAATATTGTCTATATTTTCTTGGGTGAGTTTAGTTAGTGCTAAATTAGTCCATTTCTGTTGCTCGTAACAGAATACCCAAAACTGGGTTATTTATAAACAACATTTATTTCTTACACTTTGGAGGCTAGGAAGTCCAAAGTCCAGGGAATGCATCTAGTGAGGGCCTTTTACTTGGTGGTGATCCTCCGCAGCAACACAGGATATCACATGGAAAGAGAATTGCTGAGCAAGAGAAAGCTAACCTGCTCTCTTACTCTCCTTACAAAGCCCAAGACCACCCATTAAACCATCAGTGAATTAATTGATTCACCAGGACATAGTCTTCACAATCTAATACCTCTCAAAGGCCCCACGTTTCTCATATTATAATTGAATTCCCACCCTTGTATCATTGTTACTATGGGGATTAAGTTTCCAATATTTCAACTTTTGGGGGACACATTTCACCTGTAGCAGGTAGTTTGTGTCTTTCAGCAAATTTATCTGTTTTTTTTTTTTTTTTTTTTTTTTTTTTTTTTTTTTTTTTTTTTTT
>NW_007761881.1:0-1198 GCF_000696425.1 Galeopterus variegatus
ATTGTTTAATATTAACACAGGTGCCACAGCTCTCTTTTGATTAGTGTTATCCTTGGATATTTTGTCCATCATTTTCCTTGTACCTTATTTGTGTTTGTATATTTAACAGGTGCTTCTTGTTGAGAACATATAATTAAGTCTTATTTTTCATTCAGTCTGACAATCTCCATCTTTTAATCGAGGAATGTAGACTTTTATATTTCCTGTGATTATGAAGTTTAAGTCTATCATTTTTCCACTTGTTTGCTATTTCTACCAACTCATCTTTGTTCTATATTTCCTGTTTTCTACCTTCTTTGGATCAATTTTTTAATCTCAATTTATCTCATGTCGAACTATTGTCTATCACCCTTATTTTTTGTTATTTTAGTGCTTATAATACATGTATACATTTAACTTATCATAGTCTATATTCAGGTGATTTACCACATTATGAAGAGTAAAATGCCCCTCAAATACTATACTTCCATTTCTCATCTACCAATCTTTTTGCTATTGTTACTGATTTTATTACACATTTTAATTTTACGTGCTATAAATCCCATACGACATTGTTATTATTCGCTGACACACTAAATTATCTCTTAATTGTATTTAAATAATAGAAACACATTTTACATATTTATTTAAGTAGTTCCTATTTTCAATACTCTTCATTTCTTTATAAAAAGACAAATTTCTTTCTCGTATAATTTTCCTCCCATCTGAAAGACCACTTGTAGTGCAGGCCTGGCGGCACAGAATCCTTTTATTTTTCTGTGTATACCCTTTTGTACATTTGATTTTGAAAAAAATTGACTGATGATGTAATTTTTGGTGAACAGTTTCTTTTTCTTGTGCATTCAGGATTATAGAGATGATGCTCCATTATCTTCTCATTTACATTCTTTTTTTTTCTGAAAAAATTCTGTCATTCTTACTTTTGTTCTTTTGTGTGTAATGTGTATCTTTCTCTGGATGCTTTTACAATTTTGATTTAATTACTGGTTGAAAGAAATTTGATTATAATAAAATGGGTGCACCTTTTTTCATGTTTATTTTATTTAGCATTCTAAGCACCTATAAATCCGTGGGTTTATAGTTTTCAGCAAATAGAAAAAACAATTTAGTCACTATTTCTTCTCTTTTTTAAAAAAATTATTGAATCAAAATCGATTATACATATTTTGGGGGTTGAACATTGAGATATGTTGATCAA
>NW_007761881.1:2752-3188 GCF_000696425.1 Galeopterus variegatus
GGGAGGAGGGTCTGGTTCCTGGCTCCATGCCTCAGGTCACTGGGTGGGACCCAAGGTGCTGCCTTGGTGTGCCTGGTTGTGGGAGAGTGGTCTGGTCCCATTCTCCATGTCCTGGGTCCCTGGGTGGGTTCTGAGGTACTGGCATGGTGTGCCTGGTTGTGGGAGGGTGGTCTGGTCCCCGACTCCATACCCTGGGTCCCTGGGTGGACCCCAAGGTGCTGGTGTGGTGTGCCCAGTTGTGGGAGAGAGGTCCAGTCCCCTTCTCCTTGCCCTGGGCCCCTGGGTGGGCTCTGAGTTGCTGGCATGTCATTATTTCTTCTAACATTTTTTCTATCCCCTTTTCCTCTGTCTTTTCCTTTGGAGTGCTCAATCATACAGACTGAATCATACAGAAGAATCACAAAGCTGCATGATTCTCTGTTACTGGCTTAGTTTT
>NW_007761881.1:5672-6382 GCF_000696425.1 Galeopterus variegatus
ACTTTGTGTACACCCCTGCTTCCTTTCAATCAATTTTCCAGTAAGACATTTAATGAAGAGGTGGCATTTAAATAGAAAGTAATGAATTGAAAAGCTTAGGTCAAATTGTATTACTTCCCTTTAATAAACGTTCTGTGGTTTCTCAGTGGTATTAAGTTAGGAAGAGAAATACCATAAATCTATGGAGCCCTACGTGGCCAGGACTTAGCCTGACTCTCCTTTATGCATTAGCTTGGAAAACTCTTCTATCTACTTAGCTGACTCCTACATATCTTTCAGATTTTACCTGAAGTATCTCTTTTTAGCTTAATAGAAGTTTAAGAAAATAGATCATGCTTTAAGCTTTCCTCTTTTTTTTTCCTTTTATATAAATGTATCTGAGAATGGCTTTACTACAATATTGTTTTGATTGCATTTACCAGATTCTCATATATCAAGCTCTCAGTAGCCATTCATTTCATGCAATTTGTGCTTTGATTTCCTTTTTCAACCCAAGTTTTATAAAGGGATTTAAAAATTACTATGGATAACTATATGCTCTGTTAATTTCTGGTTGTATTACTTTGTGGTCATAGATATGTCTGTCTTAATTACTTTCTAAATGGTTTTGTTGGTTCACATTGCTGTGAGCACACCTGACTGAGAAGACACTTTTCTACATTTCCTGGTAGGCGGTGTGGAGATAGATCAATAACTTTACTAATAGATAT
>NW_007761882.1:0-435 GCF_000696425.1 Galeopterus variegatus
TTCTCTGTTAATGTGTTGCCCAAATGATCTGTCTAATGTTGAGAGAGTGGTGTTCAGGTCCGCACATATTATTGTACTGAGGTCTATCTCTCTCTTTAGGTGCAGTTATGATTGTTTTATATATCTGCGTGCACCAATGTTGGGTGCATATATATATATATATATATATATATATATATAAATGTTGTGTCTTCTTGTTGGATAGATCCCTTTATCATTATATGNTAAAGATGAGGAAAATTTTAAAATATTTTCATCTAAATCAAAATCAAAGTCAAAATTTGTGAGCTACAGTAAAAGCAGTGTTTAACAGAAAATTCACACTATTGAATGTACGTAAAAGAAAAGAAAGATCTAAAATTAATTAGCTAAGCTTTCACCTTAATAAACTAGAAAAAAGAGCAAAATGAGCCAAAAGTAAGCAAAATAAAAATA
>NW_007761882.1:5956-6382 GCF_000696425.1 Galeopterus variegatus
TAGTATAGATGGACACATTGACAATGCTCTATCAGTAACGAGCAGATCTAGCAGGCAGAAAATCCATAAATACATAATTGAACTCAGCATCACTATCAACCAAATAGATATAATTGATATCTATAGAATACTTTACCCAATGATGGAAGAATTAATATCCTTTTCAAGTTCACATAAAACATTCACCAGAATAGACTATATTATAGGCCATAAAATCACAAACCTAGAAGAATAAATATTATACAAGGTCTGCCATTAGACAACAATGTAATTAAACTAGAAAACTTTTAAGAGAAAGAAAGTTCAAAATTTCAAAGTACATGGGAAGAAACAATGCATTTCTAAATAAGATAAATGTAAAGGAATAAAGATGAGGAAAATTTTAAAATATTTTCATCTAAATCAAAATCAAAGTCAAAATTTGTG
>NW_007761883.1:0-519 GCF_000696425.1 Galeopterus variegatus
CACAAATAAATGAAATGAGATATCATTAACAGCTGTCACTTTTAGACAACTTCCTAGCAGCTACCTCAGTGCTTAGCACTTTAAGTTCAATTTCTAGCTGGGGCTCAGATAATTTAAGGAACTAGCACAAAATTACATAGGTAGTCATAGAACTAGACTTGGATCCAGATCTATTTTTCCCAAAGCTTTGCTTTTATCCTATATTATTCACACATGCTCCATAGAAAAGGGAGATACAAAGTTCAGGGGGAGATTGACCCTCTTGGCTTGGGGCGACAGGTGGACCAGAAGCTGGATGTGGATGGATAAGTAGNATCCTCCTTCCTGTCCTCTGTTCCCCTCCCCTTCACTCATGAGTGCACAGGAGAGTCACCGTGTGAACTCTGAGTCGTAACCTTAGAGATGACTTCTTAAAATGGCTTAGTTTGGAGCCCTGTCCGATAGATTCTGAAAAGATTCCATGATTGATTTTGAAGTTTGCCTCTTCATGAAGGGCCACTGACTTACATTCTAGTCAGT
>NW_007761883.1:6159-6382 GCF_000696425.1 Galeopterus variegatus
GGATAATAATATCTACTTTACTGCCTTGTTCCAAGGATTAGGTTAAATAATAGGTACAAAGCATCTGGCATGTAATAGATGCTCCATAATTATTGGTTGCTACATGAACATTACCACAACTTTATTAGTTATTTTTCAGAAATTTGGACTTTAATTAGGGGGAAACATGTTCTACAAGTCAGTTTGATGATAATGATGATAGAAAACAGTTACATATTGCTTC
>NW_007761884.1:0-264 GCF_000696425.1 Galeopterus variegatus
ACAAACCCCAGGTTTGCCTCTCCATGAGGTGAGGAGAGATGGAGAACATTTCCTTCTCCTGCTAACCCTGGCCTTCTAAGTTCTCTTTCCCCCATAAGGTCTACTCCTTAAACCAACCTGTCTGACACTGTGCAAATTGTTCTGAGCTATGTTACATGATCCATGGTACCCCCAAAGAGAACTACTTTAAAAGATATCTTTCTTGATGAATCAATTTTCAAGGAACAAAATTTAGCTGAAGAAGATACAGGGTATATGTATGGA
>NW_007761884.1:5824-6382 GCF_000696425.1 Galeopterus variegatus
CAAGGCATGGAGAACAGGACCGGACCACCCTTTCACAACCAGTCATGCCACGCCAACACCTCGGGGCCCACTGAGGGTAATTAGGCTTGGAGAAAGGGATGGAAACCTCCTCCCACAACTAGGCAGGTTGCGCCAGCACCTTGGGGCCAGTCCAGGGACCCAAGGCATGGAGAAGGGGACTGGACCACCCTCCCATAACCAGACACACCTAGCCCACACCTTGGGTCTCGCCCCATGACCTGAGGCATGGAGCTGGGTACCAGACCCTCCTCCCACAACCAGGCACACCACGCCAGCACCTCAGGGCCCGCCAGGGACCCGAGGTATAGAGAAGGGGATTGGACCACCCTCCCACAACCAAACACACCGTGCCAAGGCATGGAACTGGGGACCAGACCCTCCTCCACAACCAGGCACACCACGCCATCACCTCGGAGCCCGCCCTGGGACCCACGGCATGGAGAACAGGACCGGACCACCCTCCCACAACCAGGCACGCCACGCCAACACCTTGGACATGGAGAAGGGGACCAGACCCTCCTCCCACAACCAGGCACA
>NW_007761885.1:0-222 GCF_000696425.1 Galeopterus variegatus
CTGTTTCTAGAAGTTTAATTTATTTGCTGGGAAAGCACACGTGCCCACCACTCAGTGTTGGGTGTAATGGGATATGGGCTTTATTGGCAGCTATTCCAGTAGAAAAGATCCAGGAAGGTACTGAGTGATGACTTGCAGTTTAAAACAATGTTTAGAGTCTTGAAGTGGCTATGATGGCATGCCAGAGTTCTTAGTGTTTAAAGAATATTCAAAAAGAATCAG
>NW_007761885.1:6017-6382 GCF_000696425.1 Galeopterus variegatus
GTGGTATATGAATTAAGTTTCAATTATTTGAAAATAATAATCGATAAGAGCACATCCAAATGCAGCTCAGGTGTTAGTAGAACAGTGCATTAACCTCAGCTATCTGGCTTGTGCAAACTTTGGGCATTTTGTACCTTGTGTAGAATTCTTAAATCTACATTGAATTTTCCTTGTCCACATGACTGCTGCTGTCGGGGTCTGCTTCTTTATCACTAGATTGACAGAGCAGCATTAAGAACATTTCTGAGATGAGGAAGTTAGTTAAGAGGACAATCTGAGACATAGGGCCACGAGGCCACCTCTTTCTAATATGTGAGCTTAAGTTTCCAGTGTTGCTGGACATATCGAGTGTTTCCTCCTATTCT
>NW_007761886.1:0-412 GCF_000696425.1 Galeopterus variegatus
CCCCCTCCTCCTCCCACTGTCCCACCTCTAGTAACTATAGGTCTGGCCTCTCCTGAAAGTTCAAAGTTTTATTATGGTCTTTGTTTGTTTCTTAGTTCCCTAAATGAGAACTTTTTTCTTCAAAGCATCATCTTTTTTTTTTTTTTTGGCAGCTGGCTGGTATGAGATGCAGACCCTTTACGTTGGTTCTTATCAGCACCATGCTCTCCCAAGTGAGCCACTAGCCAGCCCCTAACATCTTTCTTAAGACTGAACATGGTCTTTAGAAATGTGAACCTCTGGCTACGATGAGCACAGTCAGCCTCAAGGGTTTGAAATTAGGTTCTTCAGAAGGACCCAGGGAAATCTGAGAGGAGATCAACTTAGATACCCACTAATTAGAAAATGTACCTACACCAGAGACTCATTTTCA
>NW_007761886.1:5273-6382 GCF_000696425.1 Galeopterus variegatus
TGTGATAATATACTTGTTGAATGGACACACTCAGTAATCACTCTGATTTGGGGATTTGTCAATAATGATATGATGCTGACTAGTTAAAATGGGCACAATTAAAGAAAATGTTAGCATTCTCCAGAAGCTATTGTCAGTATAAAACTCCAGCATGGAAAGCTAGTCCCAGAAATTTATAATGAGGCAGGACTCTTGTTAATGAGTTTTGGCTTAATTTATTAATAATAGAGATTTAAGGGATAGAGGACTTGTAATGCAATAAGAAAAACTCAAGAAAATATTAGGCTCTAATCAAAATAGTGTTTTTAGATTGATTTTTATGAATTCAACTCTGATTCCCTTTATTTATGCCAAAAAAGAAATGCATGTGTGCTAAGCTGATTCATATCATTCAGAAAAAATGGATATATTTCAATATATTAATAAGTTGCAAATGTCAGCTTACAAGAAAAAAACATAAAGCAAGAAGAGACACTCTCGATGAGAAAAAAATTTGCCTTTGTCAGTAAATATATTTACTCTTTCTAAATAGCATCTGCCATGTTTAATTGAAGAGCTGATTAGTACATCAAAAAAAAATAAAAACCAACCCACCTATAACAGTGAAGTCATGATAAATGGCAATGATTATAATTACCTTTTTGTTCTATTCTTCCTCCTCTCTCCCAATTTCTTCTAAGTAGTAATGATGGTCCTTACTCTCCATCTGGCATCCTAAAATGAAAGGAGACAACTTCTTCCAGGAAACTGCATTAAGAACTCTTCCAATTTATTTCACTGAAAGTCCTGTAGAGAGTATGGCACAGTCAAATATTTAGCACTTAACTATTCTAGACTTATCCATATCTTAATGTTCTATCTCTTCAGCATAAAAGCGGAAACTTCTACTCCATCTTTAATTTTCTTTCTTCCACTGGCAACAATAACAAAAAAACATACCTAGCACCACCCAAATCTGTCTTCCACTGATCATCAGAATCTTTCTAAACATAACTGCTTCTAGTTGCCTAGAATTGGAAAAGGAAATGAAACCTATGGAGCCCAGTGCAATGACGTAACATGTTGTATTTTATAGGTTATAAGTAACAAAATGTTTAGCTTAACCTCCC
>NW_007761887.1:0-444 GCF_000696425.1 Galeopterus variegatus
TGCAATTACAGTACAAGTGCTGGAAGCAGGGATGATTCCTAAGCAAGAAACTGTAACTATTATGTTTTTAAACCTTATGTCAGAATTCCTAAGGGCCTGAAGGGAGTGGCATGTGCCTTCACCCCATGTGGCAAAATTGGGGCTAACAGTGAATGCAGCTATATTGCCTGGTGATAAATACAGCTGATTAGTTCTGCACCTATGTAACCTTATCCTATATAACAAATGGGAGTGGAGTGGGGGGAGGTTCTTGCTATATTAACACTGCTGCTTGCTGTCTAAACAAGCATAGCGGCCAAACCTAATGTCCCTGCCAAAGGTGGAAAAGTTGGGTGTTAACAGAGGGAAGGAAGAATAGTGACTAAGGGTGAAGGAATGAATAAATGGGTTACGTACTGAGGGAAATCTAACATTACTTGAACACCTCGAAAGAAGCTCAGAGCG
>NW_007761887.1:5888-6382 GCF_000696425.1 Galeopterus variegatus
CACACACACACACCCTTCCAAGTTACTGCCCCAGTATTCAAGTCTGTACACACACACACACACACAAACCCTTCCAAGTTACTGCCCCAGTATTCAAGTCTGTACACACACACACACTTTTTTTTTTTAGGCTGGCCAGTATGGGAGCCGAACCCTTGACCTTGGTGTTACAAACCACGCTTTAGCCAACTTATCAAGTCAATATTGTTAATGCAAGAATCCAAAGAACATCATCTGCCTTTTCTAGAACCAATATACAAAGAAGGAGGGAAACTCTCTTTCATGTACATTCTAATGAATATATGTTTTGGGAGAAGAAGAACACTGGATGTTTAAAAAGGTACTGCATCTTGCAGACTCTAGCTGGCAGAAGTTGATTTTTTCAGTGATTTTCTCTCATCAGAAGATAATTCTTTTACGCAGCTAAATACTCAGAGAGCAAATGCCAATATATGCTAGGATTTCCTTTATTCAATAAAATGTCAATGAGTAGT
>NW_007761888.1:0-488 GCF_000696425.1 Galeopterus variegatus
AATAGCTTCTCTGATTTTTAGCTTTTTGTTGTGTAACACAAGTGAATAAGATCTGAGTGGGCGGCCATGAGGCTCAAAAGTAAAAATGGATCGGGCCGGCCTGGTAGCGTACTGGAGAGTGCACCGCTTGAGAGCGCAGCGGCACTCCCAACGAGGGTTCGGATCCCATGTGGAGACCGGTTCCTGCTCACTGGCTGAGCGCAGTGCGGGCGCAACACCGAGGGTTGCGATCCCGTTGCCGGTCAGTAAAAAAGACAAAAAAAAAAAGGAAAAAAAAAAAAAAGTAAAAATGGATAAAAAACGCTTCTGTACTCTCTGCTATTTACTGAAGCACTCTTAATACACATAGGCATGTGCATACACACACACACACACACACACACACACACACAATTTAGTATCATTTTCCTTAAGTTGCCCTCTCAAGTGGATTATTCCTATTTACGCCCCAAACAGAAGGAAAATGGTTAAACAACAACAAAAATAGA
>NW_007761888.1:5210-6382 GCF_000696425.1 Galeopterus variegatus
GATGTACTACAGAACCTAAACAGACCAAAAATGAGTAATGAGATTGAAGCAGTCATAAAATCTCCCAACAAAAAATCCCAGGACCAGATGCCTTTACTACTGAATTCTACCAAACATTTAAAGAAACTCCAATTCTTCTCACACTCTTCCAAAAAATGGAAGAGGACAGAATACTTCCAAACTCATTCTATGAGCACAATGCTAACCTCATATGAAAACTGGAAAAAGATACAACAAAAAAGAAAACTACAGACCAATATCCCTAATGAACACAGATGTAAACATCTTCGACAAAACTAGCAAATGGTATCCAACAACACATTAAAAAGATCATTCACCATGATCAAGTGGGATTTATCCCCAGTGGTGCAAAGATGGTTCAGCATGTACAAATCAATAAATGAGATACATCACATTAACAGAATGAAGGACAAAATACCATATGATTATTTCAATAGATGCAGTTAATACATTTGATAAACTACAAGACCACTTCATAATAAAAACACTCAACAAACTAGTTATAGAAGAAATGTGCATCAATACAGTAAAGGCCATATATGACAAACCTACATCTAATATCATACTGAATGGACAAAAATTGGAGGTTTTCCCTCTAAGATTTGGAAGAAGACAAAGATGCCCACTTCCCCCACTCATTCAATATAGTACTGGAAGTTCTAGCCAGCAAAATAAGGAAAGAAAAAGCAATAACGGCCATCCAAATTGTAAATAAGGAAGATAAACTATCACTATTTGCAGATGACATAATTACATATGTAAATAACCCTAAAGACTCCATGAAAAAACAACTAGAACTAATAAATGAATTTAGTACAGAAGGAGGATACAAAATCAACACAGAAAAATCAATAGCCTTTCTATATGCCAATAACGAAATACCTGAAAAAGAAAACAAGAAAATAATCCCATTCATAATAGCTAATTAAAAAGACATGAAATATATAAGAGTAAATTTAACCAAAGAGGTGATAGTACTCTATAATGAAAATTACACAATATTAGCAGAAAAAAATTTGGAGAGAACACAAATAAACAGAAAAATATCCATGTTCATAGGTCAGAAGAATTAACATCATCAAAATGTCCGTATTACCGAAAGCAGTCTATACATTCCATGTAATCCCTATAAAAATACCAATGACTTTCTT
>NW_007761889.1:0-408 GCF_000696425.1 Galeopterus variegatus
CTGACAACACCAGGTCAAGGGTTAAGATCCTCTTACCAGTCATCTTTAAAAAAAAAAAAAAAAAGGGCACAAGGTTAACACAAAAATAGCTTAGCTGCAGTAAACATGAAAACATTTTGGTATTCCTTATGAAGTTCCAAGCTGACTTTAATCTTTAATAAAAATTCACATACACAATAACTGCTAACCTAAATTTTCTAAGCATTGTAATTTTTTTTGACCGAATACAATAATGCAATCTTTACCTGTGGGAAAATGGGGATGGCAGAACTAGGAAGGTATTCTCAGGGACAGAAGTAGAAACAGAAGAATATTTTTTTTCATTTATTTATTTATTTATTTATTTATTTTGTCTTTTGTCTTTTTTCCGTGTCCAGCAATGGATCGCAACCCTCAGTGTTGCCCCCG
>NW_007761889.1:1961-2744 GCF_000696425.1 Galeopterus variegatus
ACCCGTGGCCTTGGTGTTATCAGCACCGCACTCTCCCGAGTGAGCCACAGGCCGGCCTTAGAACACACTATTTAAAAGTACAAACCTCCTCCAGCCCCAGTGTCACCCCATCTCATGTACTGTCTGTCACCTCTGCTAGAATGTAAACTGCACAAGGACAGTGTTTTGTTCACTGATGTACCCCCAAGATCATACAGTGTCTGGCACATAGTAGTTGCTCATTTTTTGAATGGACAGGAGTTTTATTCATCTGTCTGTGGAAAGTCTGTCCTTCTCATAAACTTTCTGCACTCCCCTGCCATATCGGCACCCACTAGCAAGCAGAGGCCTGAACAAAAACATTCCCTTCTGACTACCCACTGATAACATTTCTGAGGCTACACAGCATAAGGCAGAGACAGCATAAAATGGCATAAATTCAGATCGCACTCGGTGCAGACTCATGCTTTCCCTCTAAATACCCAAACAAAAACCAGTAGTATTTTAGAAGAAACAGCCAAGTATTCAGGTGAACAGAACAACAACAGCAACAACAAAAAAAAAGATACACATAGAAAGAATTTTGCTATATAACTTCAGGGTAGAAGTACAAAGAAAATAAGCTTGTTCCATGTCATCTCCCTGAGAAAAAAGAGAGACATATATATAGTACCATATTTGGGAAAAACTGGATCTGTCCTGCATTATAACTCAACCAGTGGAAATTAACTTTACAAAAAAAGTTGTTTTAAAGTTTCCAAATCTATACTTTGATGTAGTCATCATCCCACTTCATTAAAACTT
>NW_007761889.1:2794-5085 GCF_000696425.1 Galeopterus variegatus
TTTTAGAAGAAACAGCCAAGTATTCAGGTGAACAGAACAACAACAGCAACAACAAAAAAAAGATACACATAGAAAGAATTTTGCTATATAACTTCAGGGTAGAAGTACAAAGAAAATAAGCTTGTTCCATGTCATCTCCCTGAGGAAAAAGAGAGACATATATATAGTACCATATTTGGGAAAAACTGGATCTGTCCTGCATTATAACTCAACCAGTGGAAATTAACTTTACAAAAAAAATTGTTTTAAAGTTTCCAAATCTATACTTTGATGTAGTCATCATCCCACTTCATTAAAACTTTTCAATTTATGGTTGATTTCATAAATTTAAGGTCTACTTTTATCCCCTCCACAAAATAAATATCAATTTAGTCATAAAATATAGAGGTTAAGTCATTAAATCAATTTTGACTCAAGATACTGAAAACTGATCGGGAAAATAATCTCACTAGCTTTGCCCAATAGGAAGAACTAAAATGATCTGCAAGGGCAGTGGCAGGGACTGAAGTCCAAGCTTTGTGTTGGAAAATTCTGGCCATGCAAAGACTGGACATTGGCTGCACTCTTGGGGAGCTATGGAGGAGGGAGTAAGAAGCCACACAGAGAACCCACAGAAGTGAGAACTGGAACAGTCAATGCAGCAGAACTACGGCTGGACGGAAAAGGCCAGCAAGGACAGACTAACAGCAATAAGACTCCTCTATGTTAGCAATGACTTAGCCACTGAGCTGTGATCATGAGAGGCCTTTGGCAACACTGACAAGCATTTCGAAGAGCTGCCCACGGTACCAGGGCCCAGAGTAACAAACTGCTCTTCCTGTGCCACTTGGCAGAAGCCCTTCTGAGCCTCCACAGACCTCCTCAACCACCCAGACAACTGAGAGCCTTAAAATGATGGGTAACTTATCACTGCTGTTAGAAGGCAAGACTGGTTACCCTTGTGGGGGCATGAGGAAGGCTTCTAGGGAGCTGGTAATTTTCAGTTATTTGATCTGAGTTCTGGTTAACAGTGTGTTCGCTTTGAGAAAGCTCACTGATCTAAATTCTTATGATTTGTGCCCTTTTCTGATTGTTCATCATACTTCAATAAAAAAGTCCCCCCCAAAAACAAAGGATAATGACCCACTACTTTCCAGAAGTTGAAGTAGGATACCCCACTATGCTAAAAATAAGGAATGCTCTTAGTGGGAAGTTCCCATGATCTAGATCTCTTCATCACACCTAGAGGATGCTGAGCAAATTAACTAAAAAGAAATTAAATCTGTGGATTTAGAGAGACAGCTGCTACCTAGAACTAAAGCAAGGGTTGGCCAGACTTCCATTTCCTCATAGTGGTCTGCATTCAGTTGTCATTCTCTGTCTAAAAAAACATGCCCTATTGGGGCACATCAACAGTCTTAAATGAGAGGGAAAAAAAAAAAAAAAAAAAAACCCCACCAAAATGCATATAAGGTGAAATGAACTAAACGTAAAGGAAGAGCAAAAATACATCAAATAATTTCAGTTCACGTGCTATTAAGATGTAAGTCAATTATTAAAAATATGGTCATTTCCACATTCTCAATAAACCTAGTTAAATATTTAATAAAGCCAGAAAAGAGTACATACTTAAATATTCAAACTGCTGAGTACTTCTAAACCATTTTAAATCAGTATTCTCAAAGAGTGCCCCCTTCAGGATTTTGCAGGTGGTCTGAATCTTAGTCTCTTACAATATTCATGCTTATTATATTAAAATGTCTATATGCCCGTTTTCTGGTATTGATTATTAGTTCTTTGGGTTTTTTTCTTTTACTTTTAAAGCCCCAGCCACAAGTAGGATACCTCTTTTCATTTACCCAGGGCTTGTGGACTCCCAAGCTGGAGAATCAGAGTTCTTTAAAGACCACTGGGTCATCCCAGAAATGGCTGTTACTCACTAGTTCTCTTGACTTAAGCCTATGTTACTTCCAGGATATTCTCAAGAAAATGAGAGCCTTCAGAGCCTCAAAGCTGACATGAAACAAAGAGAAAGAACCTCAGAGTCATCCATCCTAGAAATGCCTGCCAAACCCTTGTCCAGTTTATAGTCTTTGAGGCTGGTATCCTAGGGCAAGGGTCAGCAAACTTTTTCTATAAAGGGACAGGTAATGAATAGTTTAGGTTTGTGAGACAATCTCTGTCACAACTACTCAACTCTGCCATTGTAGACTGAAAGCAGCCACAGATAATATGCAAACAAATGAGCGTAGTTGTGCTTCAATAAAACTAAGATGTACACTAAAATTTAAATTTCATATAACTTTCAGGTG
>NW_007761889.1:5400-6382 GCF_000696425.1 Galeopterus variegatus
AGAAAATGAGAGCCTTCAGAGCCTCAAAGCTGACATGAAACAAAGAGAAAGAACCTCAGAGCCATCCATCCTAGAAATGCCTGCCAAACCCTTGTCCAGTTTATAGTCTTTGAGGCTGGTATCCTAGGGCAAAGGTCAGCAAACTTTTTCTATAAAGGGACAGGTAATGAATATTTTAGCTTTGTGAGACAATCTCTGTCACAACTACTCAACTCTGCCATTGTAGACTGAAAGCAGCCACAGATAATATGCAAACAAATGAGCGTGGTTGTGCTTCAATAAAACTAAGATGTACACTAAAATTTAAATTTCATATAACTTTCAGGTGTCACAAAATATTACTCTTCTTTGTATTTTTTTTTCCAACGACTTAAATATGTAAAAACCCTCTTAGCTTTTATTTGGCCCTCGGGCCACAGTTTGCCAACCCCTGGCCTAGGGTATCTGAGCTAGACCTGATAAGTAAATCCTGGTTCAGTGCTCACGAGCTATGTGCCTCTGACAAAGCTACCCTCAGTAGGCCCCAGTAGTGAAAACATTGTTAAAAAGATTAAACAAGTGACTCAATAAGCCTGTTGCCATTCCTCTTCCCTCTTTAAACTGTTTATTTGGAGAGTATATTTGGGGAAGAAATCTGTTTTGCAAATGATGAAATTTGTCTTGTAAACGTTCTTTTGACCTAACACACAGGATGATAGAGGAAACACACTGTCCTCTTCAAGTATAATGCAATATATTAAACCCATGTTATTTTCCCTTTTCATCACCACAATCCAAATAGCCCAGTTATGAGAGAAATACAAAGGCCTGAGAAAGAGATAAAAGGATAAAGACAAGGCCATCTGTCTCTTCTTCAGTGTTAAGGGATCTCTCTATTCACTGACTTACACAGGGAGATGACACCAACAACTTTCCCTGCAGAATTTCAATATAATCAAACAATAATTACTACCATTCACTGAAGAATTCTAATTTTTTTTTT
>NW_007761890.1:0-947 GCF_000696425.1 Galeopterus variegatus
CCACGTTACGTCTTAATTATGAGAATCTAGAGTGGTTTCCGTTGATACACAAAAGACCTCTGCCATTTGTGGATTCAATAATAATAGTTTAAATTGTCAAAGAGAATCCAAACATCCATGATATGTAGCCAGTAGGAGTTTTACTTGGGCACAAAGTACAGATCAAGTGGGATGAGGTCAGCTGTTAGCTCAACAGTCCTAGCCTCGCAGCATGACTGTGTCATTCTCTGGTGGGTACGTATTTCACAAGAGAAATTATTTGCTGAAATCAAATTTAAGATTTTACAGATTCACAAAAATCTCAGAACAGGCAGGGGTCTCCTCTGTTCTGATATGGAATCTTCCCCTTAATTCTCCAGAAATTTCTTAAATTTCATGGCTCTACTTCTAATTGCCATACCAGTGTTTTTTGTTTTTGTTTTTTAATTTAAATCTGGATTCTTTTTTGGCCTCTGCAGCATTTGGCTCAGGTCAGAGTCTCCTATTTTCTTTTCTTTTTAAAAAATTTTGTTTATTAATATTATCTTTTACATTCTAACATGTTGTGGAGCAGTTGGGGGGTAGGGGGATAAGGAAAGGGGGAGGGAAATAGGGTGGGAGGAGGGAGGTGTGGTCGAGGCCCATGGCACCCCCTCATGCTGGCATGGTAGACCAGGGAGCTTCCAGTGACATCTTGGTCATTGCTGGGCTGGATGCAGATGTCAGAGGGGTGTGACTTGGGAGCCCAGGGGCTTCTGGTCCTTCTAGGTTTTATAGGTCTTCTTTGGTCGTGTTAGACCTTTACTAGTTAATATCAAACTTTGTCTCTCATTTGTGGGTATTTTATTTTTTCTTTCAGTTCTGTGTTGGATTATTTGCTGTTCCCACTACTTAAACTCTGCACTGAGACTAATTTGTTGTCCTTTGCTTACTTCTAAAATGGGGGAACTTCCTGTGGGGACCAGCAC
>NW_007761890.1:5960-6382 GCF_000696425.1 Galeopterus variegatus
GTGGAATCTGTGCTGAGTCCAAAAGCGAGATCATTTGTATTTAGGAGGGAGGAAGGAAGCCGTAGGACCACATACAAACTAGCTCAAACCAGAAGGGGATGCACTGGAGGTGTAGGAGATGTGCACTCTTCCTTCATCCCCAGCACGGCCTGCTCTGGTGTGTTCCAGTCCATCCCCAGGGTGTGGACACTCTCGCTGCTCTCCGATTGCTTTATGAAAGCAGCAGGGTCTGGTCCACCTGATCCTGTCCACACTCTTTAGGCATGGAATCCGGCAAGAGTTCGACTGCAGAGTAGAACCTCCCAGTCTGACGGTCCAGGTGCTGCTCCGGGCAATGGCGTTATGCCCTCTTGAAGAAATCCTCTGTCCACGGGCCCTGGAATCCTGGAGACTATGTCGTATTAGTTAGTGCGCTGTTAGGA
>NW_007761891.1:0-379 GCF_000696425.1 Galeopterus variegatus
TTTGTTTTTACATTTTAAGCCTGTCTACTAGGCGTGGCCTTTGAATCAACTTATCTAATACTTAGATTTTGGTATCTCAACAAGAATTTGACCTAGAACCAATTTAGAAGCTTTTCCTCTTTCAATTTACATTGAAAGTGTTTCATGCTAGCTCCCCATGACACACCCACCCTCTCTTTCAATCTATTCCTTAGTGAAATCTCTCTTAGTCTCCTATTAACAATAAAAAAATTGGGATATTTTATGTGTGTGATGGGAAGCACAGGAACAGTAGAAATATACTAAATTTTTATCTTACGTAGTAAAGATTTATCAAAAGTTTTATTATTTAATAATATTTATTTTCAAAATGTAAAGATAGACACTGGTAAAATTAACA
>NW_007761891.1:6018-6382 GCF_000696425.1 Galeopterus variegatus
AATCTAACACAAGCTATTGAAGCTGCACAACTCCCAAAGGAGGTTGGGGTTATATACTGCAAAGGACACCAAACCTCCAAAGACCCCATAACCCAGGGAAACAAACTGGCGGATCTGACCGCAAAACAGGCTGCTCAATCACCAGGCTCCCACTCTTCCTCTTCTGCTCAGGTCCTTCTCATGGCCCCTATCCCCTTATCCCAATACACACTCCAAGAAATACAACACCTTCAATAGTTGGGGGCACAGAGAAAGGACAACTGGTTTACTGTCTCCGGTTGCTATGTCCTCCCTCCCATACAAGCTGAGCAAATCCTTTTAGATTTCTATAATTCAGTTCATGCAGGCTATGAACCCCTACTAT
>NW_007761892.1:0-601 GCF_000696425.1 Galeopterus variegatus
GATTCTATTGTAATGGTATTTTTTAAGAGTTCCATTTTCAATGGTTTATTGTTATTATATAGAAATACAATTGATTTTTGTGTATTAACCTTGTATCTTGTGACCCTGCTAAGTTCATATATTAGTTCCAGTAATTTTTTGGTAGATTACTTAGGATTTTTTATGTCAGTTTTGTTCGACACGTGATTCATGGATCCCTAGTGGATCCCAAGTCCCTTTCCAGCTGCCTTTGAGGTCATGACTATTTTTAAAGATATGCTGACGCATTGTTTTCCTTTCTGCTCATGTTGACATTTGCACTGATCTGCAGAACAACTGTGGGTAAACACCTTGTGTCTTAGCACGAATCTTGGTTGTACACTGTCCTGCATTGTAGTAACTGCTCTCTTCACTTCCATGAACTCACAGTAAAAAACAAAATCCAGTTTCACTTGCAGCAGAACAATTAATAATTTTATTAATTTCCACTCCCTCCAGACATTTTTTAATATTCTGTGTGATGACGTGGAGAGTGGACACGAAGCTCTTCTGCCGATTGTCGCAGTGTGATTGCTGGCCCGAGGACAAGCGCCTGTCAACTGTTTGAGCTGCAAGCCGAAAA
>NW_007761892.1:5774-6381 GCF_000696425.1 Galeopterus variegatus
TTGCCTGTGGTCCCTGCATGGGGCTCATCACAGGCAGAGAAACTTCAGTTGGGTCTGCAGCTGGAGAGTAAAACACGGTTACAGAAATCATGGCGCCCCAAAGCCAGGAGCCTGGTGAGGATAATTTGACTGAGGAACATTCTTTAGTTGATGATTCTAATGGTAAGGGGAAGAATTGGATTAGGCAAGAGGGCTGAAAACAAAAGTGTGCTCATTCCTGGTGCTCAGAGGCTGCCCAGCTAGGGGGAAACAAAGCTCTCCGGCCAGGAGACCCCAGACAAGGGTCTCTGTCACTCTTGATCAGTTATAGATTATGCTCACTTACTCTGCAGCAGCTGCTCGGGGAAGCGACAGGGCAGACATTGGAGTCTCCTTCCCCAGCTTTCTGCAGCTGCCTCCACCAGGGAGCCCCTCTGGCCCTGCCATTGCCTGAGTCCCTCGGGTTTTCTGTTTGGAAAACTGGCCTCTCCCGTCTTTAGGGGCTGCCTCCCCCTGGCCAGCAGAGTTCTGCTTTGCATAGTGGCCGTTGTGGGTACCTCACAAAACTAGTTTATTTACTTTAATACGATGGCACAATAAAAACAAAGTGTATTTAGGATTAATATTT
>NW_007761893.1:0-6381 GCF_000696425.1 Galeopterus variegatus
GGTATAGAGTTTCAGTCATGCAAAGACGAAAAAAGTTGTAGAGATCTGCTGTACAACAATGACCATACAGTTTACAATACTGTATTGTACACTTAAAATTTTGTTAATCTGGTAGATTTCATGTTATGATTTTTTACCACAATTTAGACAAAAAAAAAAAATTCATCCTCAGAAGAATCTTATGAGGTAAGCAGTATACTTTTCCCCATTTTACAGTTAGCTATGCTGAAGCACAGAGTTCAATTTGCTTTCCCAAGATCAGACAGTTACTGAGTGGTACAACTAGGATCTTAATGCAGATTTCAATCCAGAGCCTGCATCTTAACTCCTTCATCATTGCCAGTCTAGATTTCTAAAAGGGTGTGGGCAACCAAGTACCTAATTCATCACACATGTAGGCACTGGGCTCTCCCAACCATGAACCAAGCACCAGTGTTTATAAATCACCACTCTGTGACCACACCGGTGCAAAGGACCATGAGTCATACAAAAGGGGTTTAACTCCCTGGCCTTTGCTCTTGGAAATTATAGTACATAGAGAGAGTGGTGTATACAAACTTAGCTGCACACTGAAATCATCTGGGGAGTTACAAAAAATAATGCAGGTTGGTAAGTCTCACCCCCAGAGATTCTGATTTAATTGATCTGGGCCACAGTCTGGGTATAGGGATTTTTTAAAGCTCCCTCAATGGTGCTAATGTGCAGCCACTGAGGAGAACCACTGATGTAGAGCAAATACTAACCTAGGTGAAAAAGCCATTCCAAACATGTTTCTAAACAATCTAACAGGTGAAATAGATTCAAGAGTTGTGCTACCAGTGCAGGTTTACCTTGTCAGAGACAGCTGGACAGGAACTTAAAGTTGGTAGTGAAGTCTGAGTGAGGTTTGAGTATGTGGAGGAGAGGGCACAGAACAGAAAAAGGAATGAAGGGTGGAATTAACTCGATCCTAGGTGGCGGCAGGAGTGGAACAGAGCATACGCCTTTCCTCTTGAGTTCAAAAGTTCCTAGGAATTAAGCTGCAGCAGGAATTGCCGGTCTCATCTGGCCCACAGCTGCTTCTGGTAATCATACAGGTTTATCTCCTGCCAGAACAACAGAATTCCTGATGAGTAATTGAGCTCAATGGCTCAGGCTCCTTCAAGCTCTGAATCTGGGATCTGCTTGTTCTGAATAGCATCTGAACTCCATGAAACCCAATGTCTACCCATCCTCCATACATCCACATCATACCTCCTAAGAAAGTTCTAGAATAAATTAATAATGATTTGTATTGCAAAATCAGAACAGATTTCTTAGAAGTATTATGCCTAGTATGTTTAAATTATTTCTCATCCCATATACCAAGCATCCCTATGTTCTCTTAACAGTCTCAACACCAGACTTTCCACACAGCAAAAGACTGTGAGCTGGGACACAAGTCATTCCCAGACCAGCTTCCAGACTCAGTATTGTGAAACAAGTTGATCCCTAGTTTTTCAACCATAAACCATGCATTAAAACTTTATTTCATTCCCTGAAACATATCACCAATTGAAATGAAGCAATGCATACTGTATTTCTAAGGGGTAAGTCATAAAAACCATCAAAAATAATTTACAAAACAGGATTAGACTCACACACTATTTACTAAGTAACAAATCGATATGCTGGTTCTGAATATCATCTGAACTCCATGAAACCCAATGCCTACCCATCCTCCATACATCCACTTCATACCTCCTAAGAAAGTTCTGGAATAAATTAATAATGATTTGTATTGCAAAATCAGAACAGATTTCTTAGAAGTATTATGCCTAGTATGTTTAAATTATTTCTCATCCCATATACCAAGCATCCCTATGTTCTCTTAACAGTCTCAACACCAGACTTTCCACACAGCAAAAGACTGTGAGCTGGGACACAAATCATTCCCAGACCAGCTTCCAGACTCAGTATTGTGAAACAAGTTGATCCCTAGTTTTTCAACCATAAACCATGCATTAAAACTTTATTTCATTCCCTGAAACATATCACCAAGTGAAATGAAGCAATGCATACTGTATTTCTAAGGGGTAGGTCATAACAACCATCAAAAATAATTTACAAAACAGGATTAGACTCACACACTATTTACTAAGTAACAAATGCTACCACCTACCACCACTTTCCACATCACTAAATTTATATGAATACAACATCTTTCTATAGGAGATACACTATCACCCACTGAGGCTGACTCGTAATTTAAAAAAAAAAAAAAAAATCTTGTGAGGGAAAGAATATTGGAAGAGTCCTGGAGTCCTGGGGACTATTCCTGGTTCTGCCCCAAGTTGCTTACGTTAATTACTTTGAACATGTTTACTCTAACTTCTCCAGGACCTAGTTTCCTCTTCTGTAAAGTGTAAAGAGGGAACTAAAAACATCTAGGGTCACTTCCAGTTCTGAAATGTCTGGATTCGTGGACCTAAATTGCTTAATTCCCTGAGAAGACTTTGCATGGACCAACATGGAACACAAACTGGTTTCAAGGACCGAGGGATTACACTAGACAAGTAGTGTTACTAGGCCAAATACATTTATTCTCTTAAATTAGGGCTTGTTTTTCACTACATCTCCATTTTATTTAACATCAGTTCTAGGCCCAACCTGCTAAAATATAATGAGAAAGCCATGTCCTTGGTAGCTAATCTCCAAATATGGCGGTCTAGTAAACCACATCTCCCGTTGTTCACATCACTGTGTCGTCCCCTCCCTCTCTCTCTCTTTTTAACCAATAGAATGCAGCTGTGGTGATGCTAAGGGCTGGACATAAGAAGGCTTGCACCTTGTTCCTTGAAACACTCACTCTGAGAGAAGCTACCAGTAAGACATCTGCCTACCCTGAGATCACCACACTGTAAGGAAGCTCAAGCTAGCCATGTAGAGAGGACACACGGAAAGAGACAGATGACTGCCTAGCCCCCCAGCAGTTCCAGTCATCCCAAATAAGTCTCCACACATGTGAGTGAAGAAACCTTGGGGATCAGCCCACTTGAGTCTTCAGATGACTGACTTCAGGCTCAGAAGCCATCCAATTACCACCACATGAGAGGTCTCAAATGGAAATCATTGAACTGAGCCCAGGCAACCCAGAGGACTGTAAGAGATAATAATAAATGGGTGATTTGGAGTGAATTTTTTATGTAGAATAGATTATTGAAACCTCAAGACCCAGAAATTCTACTTCCCTGTAAATACTCTTAGCAACACTTGCTCATGTGTAAAAGGGAGCTTGTAAAGTGATCTTTACTGCAGCATTTTTTGCAACAGCAAAATGTCCATCAGTAAGAGAATAAATAATTATGGTATATCTTTACTGGGAATACCAATAAACAGAAATGAAGAATGAGGTAGACATATGTACAAATATGGACAGATAACCAAGTTATATCATTTAGTGGAAAAAATAAACACATTGACATTTATTCTGTAAACATAATTTCTGTAAAAACAAAAATGCATTTTCATGTTCATATGTCCATGAGAAAGAGAAAGAGTATAGATATAGAACATTATATGGTGATAAGTGCTAAGATGAAAAATCAATCAGGAAAGGGGACAGGATGTTCTGGAGGGTGCACGTTTTAGTGGGCAGGGAAGTTTCAGTAAGAAAGTGACATTTGAACAAAGGCCTGAAGGAGATAAAGGAATGAGCCATGAGAGACATCTAAGCAACAGTGTTCAAGGAAGAGGAAGCCCATTCTGCTCTTCCTATTCAGTAAGAAAGTGACATTTGAACAAAGGCCTGAAGGAGATAAAGCCATGAGAGACATCTAAGCAACAGTGTTCAAGGAAGAGGAAGCCCATTCTGCTCTTCCTATAACTCTAACTGGGCATTGGTTTGATTTAGTGAGTTTAACTTAAAATCTTCTCCTCTCGACTTGACATATTAATATACTTGAAAACCAAAATTAATACCAAATACCATTTTCAAAATTTGGTAGTATTTCTGAAGATGCTCAGAGACCTCTGGGGTGCTGATGTAGCGATATAAATCACCAACCTCAGGACTGCTTACAAAATTTACATTCTCAAAAATCTGCAAGTGATTTAAAGACTCTCATTAAAGCAAATAATCTAAGGGTTTGGATTAACTATCTGGGTAATCAATTCCTCCAAAATGAAATTACTTATACATAGTCATATTCATATTTATCATAGGCAACTATAGAAGGTCCTTCCAGGTTCCAAGAAAAAATCTTTACTAGAGCGTATTACACACCACGCTGTTCTGAACTGGACATTCAGTTGCCTATAGGTAGATTGCATGCAAAGAGGTGAGCCCTCGCCTAAAAGACTGAACAGTTTGTCTCTCGCTTTCATCCTCTTCTTTTTCATTGCAGGAAGAATGCCCATCACTTTTTTTTTGAGCTGGAGACCTAAATCATTAGTTCAGAGACCTGGTAAGAAGAAACACAGCTCGCATGTCTGAATCAGTTCTTAAAATGACATGTTGGGCTAATAATAAGTGGAGGAAAAAATTTTCAAATCTCACCTGGCTTATAGAGATTTCTCACTCTTCAAGAGCTTCCTTACTGACTAGGGTGTTAGGTGGGATTTCTGCCTGCTTCAAAATGTAAGAGACTATTGGGCCCTTCTGAATCCAACAGATGATGCCCCATCCTTAGCATGAAAGGGGAGACCCTGTCACATCACATTCACGTGTGAGTCTCCTCAAGAGGAAAAGTCAGTGTTGGCCCAGTGAGAAGCCACAGAGCACTGGGATTCATATATGTATTCCCTGGAGTCCTGAATTCCACATGGGAAGTAACATAAGCACATTGTACATCACCTAAACAATCACCATATTATCCAGTATTGTCCCACAATCTAATTGCCCTCGTTTTCATTTCTGGTCTCTTTGACATTTAGTAATATTACTTTAATTATCATGGACTAGTGAGAGAGGCGTATACAGTGGTATGCTAGAGTTTGTTAAACATAGCCATTATCGAAAGTCAAATCACATAAACTTACAACTAAATAAATTATCTTAAAAGAAAAAGTAATAAAAACTCATCATTTGCTAATTATTTTACTATGGTCTATGCTCTTGGGATTATTTTGTACCTCTATGGTGGAAATACTATGTAATGTGTCCTACTGCTCATTTTTTTCCCATTCTGCATTCAGTGACATCACATTGGTAGCTTGAAATCAGCAAACACTACAAATCAGGACTTGATTTATTGTTTTCTTGATTGTCTAGACCTAATAAAATGTTAACTATGGAGATTAAATTTCAAAGTGTCTCTTGTCTTTAGCCATTGCATTGGAAGTTTTTTAGAAAATTAAAAAATGTTCTTCCAGTGCTAGAAGACTGTTAGCTGATTCAGCAAAGAAGTTGCTCATGTCGTTGATGAACAAGTGAAGTTCTAACATCCATCTTCACCATTTCACTTTCATGTTACATTCATGTAAACAAAAATATTCAACATTCACATCAAACTATACTTGTTTGTCAACTGCCACCATAGGTTGACTATATAAGATACAAGAATTTCCCAAAAATCAACAAAAGCACTCTGTGAGCATCAATTAGCTGTATGAAATTTACAGTAAAGAATATGTGTGCTACATATCCTTTATGTCATTAAGCTTTATATTTGTTTTCTTTGGAGAGCTGGTAGTTAAACATTTACCAGCACACCACTGGGTATATTTACGTACAAATACTGCATTGATGTAAACCAAAGGCCAAAAAACGTCATGTTAATATAAATTTTGCTGTAGTAATTCAGGAGAAAAAACTGGAGAAGAATTGAGTCATCATATGATTTTAATAGAAATGCTGAAGCCAAACACTTTTGAACCATAACAATAGTACCATATTCAGGTTGAAAAGTGGAAATTTAATTTTAGTACAATAATATCATACAAGACGTCAAATTAACATTATTATGTTTCTTAGTTTATTGGATATTATATTGAAATTTGCTTTGAATTTCATATTTCTATAAAAACTATAAGTTTTTACTCATTCATTCATTCCCCAGTGAATGAATGTATATAGCTAATGTATGCCAGGCACTAATCTAGGTGCTGGGATGTATCAGTGCACAAAATAGTTTATTCCTATTTTGTTCATATTCAAGTACTATTCTAATAAAAATTGTAGTTCAGCACTGGATATCTGTATTTTTCTTCTTTTTAAAAAACCTATACATTACTCAAATTTGAAAAAAAAAAATTAACTTAAAGCCTTTTTCAGAAGTAGGACAAATGGTCATGGCCTGTTCACTGCACTGGATATCTGTATTTTTCTTCTTTTTAAAAAACCTATACATTACTCAAATTTGAAAAAAAAAATTAACTTAAAGCCTTTTTCAGAAGTAGGACAAATGGTCATGGCCTGTTCAC
>NW_007761894.1:0-387 GCF_000696425.1 Galeopterus variegatus
GGGCTGTGGAATAACATCTCTCTGACCTTAAGGATTGTGAAATAAATAAACACATGCATTCATAAACAAACAAACAAATACAATTAGGCATAAGTGTTTTTTAGACTACCTAGACATATAGAGTTTTATTTGCTGCAAGTATTTCTCTGAGTTTCGGTAAGTCCCATATCACACCACAGAACTCATGAGACTTCCTGGTTCTGAGGTTGCACAGCCTCAAAGACAAACAGTTTTCAGGTAAAGGAGAGTTTCTGTCTATACTCCAAAAAAGGTGTGTCGAAAAATAAAATACATAATTCTGATTACTTAAAAAAGAGAGACGTTAGATACGGTAGCAGGGAGGTAGAAAAGACTAATGCTTTATAGTTATAATTTTAATGTCAATAT
>NW_007761894.1:6151-6381 GCF_000696425.1 Galeopterus variegatus
AAACTCCCTCTTATAGATTTGTTAAATATTACCTGTTTGGTGGGGTGTTTTAGTTTTGGTCCGGGGTAGACTCAGTACTTTAAAGTAAACTCAGTTGTTTGGGGTAGACTCAATAGTTCTAGGGGGTACAGTGAAGCCATCAGATCCTGAGCTTTCCTTTAATGTGGTGTTGAATATTTTTAACAACAGTTTTGTAGCTATTTTGTGTTCAGCTTAGAAGTGCCCAAGAT
>NW_007761895.1:0-953 GCF_000696425.1 Galeopterus variegatus
TTTAGCAGTTATTAACATTACTGTTCTTTGAAAAAGTGCATTCTGTTAGCATGGTTCACACAGGATATTCCTTGTAAAGAGATTTCGTGGTCACAAACATTTGGAAAATGCTATTAAGATACTCTATCCCTTGAAGATTTACAACCCATACCTCAGCATGTTAAAAGCTTGAATAAATCTTTTGATAAATTAACTTTATCTTGCTAAATCCGGTATTTCACAAACTTATTTGACCTAGAACTATTTGTGTACTCATTTCTTACTATCCCTAGGAATTGATATGCAATGAAACACTCAATGGGAAACACTATATTGGTGCTTTAACATAATAATGATGTGTTTGTTGGGATTATGGTCCTCTCTCCTTCCTCTCTATTTCCTGTCTTGATACTTATTATGAGAGGTCATTTTTGTTAGCTTTTCAGATCTATCATGATGTGTTGATGGAGAAGATGCTTTGTTAGGGCCTATTATGTCAACAATGACCGCATTTTAATGAAAATTTTATTTAGGGAATGAGTAAACTGAACATTTAAAAATATAAATGGGGATCCAGAAGATCATCATGGGATGATACCAAGAGACACTGGGTGTATGTAAATGCACCCAGTGCATTTGTTAATAGATGCTATATTAAAAAGTGGTCTATATTGGGATAAACTGCAGTCACAAATTCAAATTCAGAATGATGTAGCTGTCAATGCCTTGGACATTAGAGTCAGAAAGACCTAATTTCAAGTCATGACTCCCTACAGTCTTGTTGTATGCCCTGGGAGAAATTATCAAACCTTTTCATTTGTAAAATGTGGATGGGAATGCCTAACTTATAGGTCTGTGTGAGAAGGGTGTGGATACGTCTATGCATAACACCTTGACAGACAAAATTACAGAAGTAAAAATATTTTTAAAATGAAGCTAATTAATTTTACTAAACATAAGCACATTTTTCTTCT
>NW_007761895.1:2486-3298 GCF_000696425.1 Galeopterus variegatus
TGGACTGAGAAGGGAGACAAATAACCAGTAAGAAGACTAATACTCTCATCTTGGATCATGATATCTGCTTTAGAAAAAGGGAGTGCTGGAAAGGAGAGGGTGGCTTGCAGAGATATAAATGAGGTAAAAGCAATATGACTTGGTGCTATTAAAGGTAGGGAACGAAGAAGAAGGAAGTTTGCAGATGTCTTTAAGTTCCTGCGTGAGTGACAGGGAAGAATGACATCTCTAAGTAGGACAGAAAAAGAGAAAGAGGAACATGTGTGTGGGCAAATACAGTGAATCTGGTTTTTGAATCCATGTGATGTGCAAGAGGGAGATATCTAGAAGGCCATAAAAAAAGTTGTCTGGATTGGAATACTGATTTTGCAGATGTTGATATTCAATCAAGAATAAAAAGAAACATGGTAAACATTATAAACACTGAATTAAAATATTCTATAGACTCATTTAAACAACAATCTAGAGCATCAATGCGATTAATATATATTTTGAAACTGATTTATTATGAATCCTATTAATGCCTTTGAAAGACTGAAAATTGAAAAATAAAGGCACTTATTTTTCATGTCCTGGTTGAATTTGTGAGCAGTGACACCAGGGTTGTTATATGATGATCTTGGCCAGAACTATGTGATTTTGTGGGTTACCTTTTAGAAGACCATTTCCTTCTAATTCAAAGGCCCAAAATGTGAAAGATGTTATGTCTTTTGTGCCCTGTAAGGCCCAATTTTATATTTGAAGGGAGCTATATTTTTAATTCAGATTTAGAAAGAAATTTAAGTGCCTCTAAAACTGTTGAATAATTCAAT
>NW_007761895.1:5237-6381 GCF_000696425.1 Galeopterus variegatus
GCGCCGCCGCGCTTCCCAAGCGGCGCACTATCCAGTGCGCCACCGGGCCGGCCCTATATTAGGAATTTTTACAACTTAATAAGAACAAACAGAAAAATGGGCGGAAGTTCAGAAAAGATGGCAAATAAGCCCATGAAAATATGCTCAACATCATTAGTCACTGGGGAAATGTAAATTCAAGCTACTTTGAAATATCACTGCATACTTCCAAGAATGGCCAAAATTCAGAAGACTGATCATTTGTATCAAGTGCTGTTGAGGATGTAAAACAGCTGGTATTCCCATACATTGTTGTTCTAGACATGTAAAATGGTTTGAAAATCAGTGTGGCAGTTTCCTAAAAAGTTAAACTAACATCTACAATACAACACAGCCCTTTCTTTTCTAAGTATTTACCCAAGATAAATGAAAGCATACATTTATACACAACGTTGTACGTAAGTAATAGCAGCTTTGTTTGTATTAGCTGGAAGCAATTACTTCTTTGGGTCCCTTTTCAATTGTTAATAGTTTCTTTAAGAAGGACCCATGTAAAAGAAGTTCCTGATATTATTTATACATGTTCAAGACAAATTGTCTAGGTTCTCTATAATTGAATAAAAGCTAAAATATACAATGCTTGACTTATTGTCTCTATCTTGACTATCTTGAAGTTATGCTAAACTTTTTTGTGTTATTGAGTGTTGATGTAAAAAAGACTGATGCCATTCTAATTGCTTTTATTAGAAAATATGATCCTGATCTTTATATGTATGTTCTAGTCCATTGTGTTATTATTCATCAAAAGCTCCAATTGTGTGCACATTGGATCTTCTTTGTTGTCTTTAATATTCTATAGACGAGGGGTCAGAAAACATGGCCTATATTGGCCCAAATAAATGTTTCTGCCTTTCCAGGCCACATGTGGTCTTTGTTACCCATTCTCCTTTAAAATAAATTAAAAATTAAAAAAAAAAAATCTAGGCCACAGGTTTTAGAAAAACAGGCTGCAAGCTAAATTTGGCCACAAACTGTACTTTGCCTACTTCTGATAGAGATAATTTTCCCTAGTTTTTCTATTTTATTTCTTTCTCTTTCTCAAGTTCATCCTCTATGTGCCTTACAGCACTTTCTTTGATTATAGCCCCCCTTGTTAACATTATAA
>NW_007761896.1:0-283 GCF_000696425.1 Galeopterus variegatus
ATAAGACTGTTTCTGGATCTCTTTTCCTTTGGCTATGACTTTATGCTCAGTAATTCCAGAAGCACATTTTACCCTTCTTTCACAAGTTGGAGAGCCTCATCAAAATTCCTAATTTTAAGCAATGAGATGATTTAGAGTCCTCACTTTATTACGGCACTTCTATTCCCATAAATTGTTAACTTATAGGAAATGAAAACCTCATCCTAAACTCATCCTTCTGAATGTGGAGGTCACTACTGTCTGGTGCTTTACAACTACTCATATCTTCATTTTTGGTCTTTTC
>NW_007761896.1:5896-6381 GCF_000696425.1 Galeopterus variegatus
CCACAGTTATTGTTCTGAGTTCTCTCCTTCCTCTCATGAGCATGAATTCCTTAACCGTGTGCTCTGAGTACATATTAGAATAAAGATTAAAATGACAGGTACAAAAAGGTGGTAAAATCGCATATGTAAATTCTACCTAATGAGTATTTACATTAATGAGAATTGGATAACCACTCCAATAAAAAGGCAGATATTGAAAAAGTAGGTAAAATATTACAATACAATTCTTTGTTGACAACAAGAGATATACTTTAGATTTAAAGTCACAAACATATTGAAATACAAACATGGAAAATGATATGCTACACAAACAAAAACTAAAGAGAGCTGAAGTGTCTATGTTAATATAAAAAAAATATTTAAGACAAAAATTTGTTATCAGAGACAAAAAAATGACATTTTATGGTAAAAATACCAATACATTAAGAACGTATGACAATTATAAACATATATGCATCTAAAAATAGTGCTCCAAAACACATAAA
>NW_007761897.1:0-562 GCF_000696425.1 Galeopterus variegatus
CAGAGTCAAATTGGGAATTTGATACTAATGCATTTAGCACAGAATACACTGCCTTCCATTGATCTAACTGGAAATTTAATAAAAGTAATTTGAGGAGAGTCTGAACCAATGCAATCATGTTCTCTCGTTCTTGCAGGAAACTTAAATATACAACAAAATGTAATCATTTTTTGTCATTCAAATAATGTAAGTTAAAACTTACAAGCAAATGCAATTCTGTATGGCCATTTAAAAATTAATGTCTATAAATAAGAAATTACTATAAAATTTTGGATCATACTGTTCTGTAACCTACTATTGCAAATGATAATAATATGTCCACACAGTAATCTCATGTTAAATGGAAGTTACCATTGCCATTTTAAATGGTTTGCATGAACGTATCATCATTCATTTATTTGATTTCCTATCAATTGACATATAATCTATTTAATTTTTTATTATTATAAATAATGATTAAATTAATATTAATGTTTCCCAAATGAGTATTTCTAAGCCAGAGTTTTTTCTTTGAGATTCCAATCCATATATCACACTGCTTTCCTACTTCTCTACTTGGTTT
>NW_007761897.1:6002-6381 GCF_000696425.1 Galeopterus variegatus
CCATGTCCAGTAAAGTGGGTTCCATTATCACTTTCCATAACTATAGGCTGACCATACATAGCAGTAAAGCTATTCAATGCCTTCACAGTGTTTACCTGGTCTGGGGCCTTATAAGGCCATATATAAACAAAAGACTAGTAGCCGTATCAACAGTTGTGAGGATGTATCTGAAATTCTCTGACCGTGGCAGTGGTCCAACAAAGTCCACTTGCCATTGAGTCAGGGGCACCCTTCCTCGAGTTTTTTGCCCATTTGTATGGGGCATCCGCCTGGGGTGTGGACTCTCTTGAGCACACACTGGACAAGTACAACAAGCACTCACTACATCTTCCCATTTTATAGGCAAGGCCCATCTTTGAGCCACCATCCACATGGTTTT
>NW_007761898.1:0-611 GCF_000696425.1 Galeopterus variegatus
TCTCCAACCTCAGTTTACCCCTCTGAAGTTATGCCCTGCCTCACCCTCATGTGATAACGTATGTGTGAGTGTAATATAAATTACATGGGTCAGAGAAGTCAGATGATCAGAATAACCTTATTATTATATCTAGGTTTCAATTATCTATAGTGTGGCAATCTTTTGATCACAGAGAAGCCTGTTCCTTCAAACAAGCGGCTCCTTTGAGGTCTTCTATGGGCTAAAAAAAAGGCCCTTCCTTCATCAAAGTGCAGGAAAAGGAAGACAGCAGGAACCAAATGTACAATCTCCTACCCATTTTCAACTTCACTCTTGAGCATTAAAAAAAAAAAAAAAAGTCTTTCCTTTTAAAATCAAAGATCACTTTATACTTTGGTAATATTTAACAATTTACTTTGCTGGGGTGAAAACTCAGGGAAAAATTACTAGGCTGATTTTTGTCAACTGGAAGAAAATATATACTTGAAATATCAAATGCCAACTGCACTCGTATATATGCCTTTCATGGCCTTTACAGACTGCTTGAAATATCAAATGCCAACTGCACTCGTATATATGCCTTTCATGGCCTTTACAGACTGGATTTACACCTTTTTTAAACCACCTAGGGG
>NW_007761898.1:5979-6381 GCF_000696425.1 Galeopterus variegatus
TCAAAAGACAGAAGGGAAGTCATCCTAAAAGAATTACCTAGCCACTAAATATGGTCGTAGGCAACAGATTCTAATGTGACTCCTTGAAATAGCATGGCAAGGCCATTTAAAGGAGAAATGAATCTTGGAGTCTTGAGTCCACCACATACTTGGGATCACAGACAAGCTTCCCCTATGTCTCCAACCTCAGTTTACCCCTCTGAAGTTATGCCCTGCCTCACCCTCATGTGATAACGTACGTGTGAGTGTAATATAAACTACATGGGTCAGAGAAGTCAGATGATCAGAATAACCTTATTATTATATCTAGGTTTCAATTATCTATAGTGTGGCAATCTTTGGATCACAGAGAAGCCTGTTCCTTCAAACAAGCGGCTCCTTTGAGGTCTTCTATGGGCTAAA
>NW_007761899.1:0-468 GCF_000696425.1 Galeopterus variegatus
CTTTAATTTTACTGTGCACATCTTGCCCATTTTATTGTGAAATATGCTCCTGAATATTTTATATTTTTTCTTGATTCCATTATACAGTTAGCTTTATTCCTTTTTCCACTTGATTGATGTTAGTATACAGAAATACAATTAATTTTCACATTATGTTGTATCTTATGAACTTGCTACATTCACTTATCACTTCTAGTACTAATTTTGCATACTCCTTAGACTTCCCTGCACAAACAACTGCGTCATATGTGAACAAAGACCATCTTATTTCTTCCTTTCCAAAATATATGCTTTTGTATTTATTTTTATTGCTTGGTTGCACTGGCTAGGATCTCCAGTTCACTACTGACTTGAAGTGGACAGAAAGAACATCTTTGTCTTGTTTCTGATTTTATGGGGAAACCTTCACTATTTTGCCATTGTGAACTGTGGGTTTTTCATAGATGCCCTTCATCAGATTGAGAAAGT
>NW_007761899.1:6060-6381 GCF_000696425.1 Galeopterus variegatus
ATACAACAATAGCAATACATAAAACATAGCCGTTCCTGAACTAATATATTTTAGTATTCCTCCTTCTAAATGTTCTTGTCTTTTTATTTAAGATTGTCTCCACAACAAAACACCTAAAACTATTTTCTAATGTCAAAGCAAAAATAAGAGATAGCTGTAATTAAAAATATAGTATCTCTTTCCATTTTTTTTATTTGTTTTTTGTTTTGTTTTTTTTTTTTTTTGGCTATCCATTATCCTTTTATTTTTTTTTCGTTAATTTTTTATTTTGTCAATATACAATGTATGTGATTATTATGGCCCATCACCGACACCTCCCTC
>NW_007761900.1:0-750 GCF_000696425.1 Galeopterus variegatus
AAGTGGCGCAGGCTCTCCTGAGATGGAGTGGTGGGGTGCATCAGGCCTCAGCCATGCCCCCCTGACACCCACAGCCGGGCCCAGCAGCTACCACCAAGCCACTACAGGAAGAACCCTGGGCTCTCCTGAGCCAGGGCCCTGGGTGGCTGAGGGCCTCGGCCATGCCCCCCTGACACATACTACCATCCCAGCAACGACCACCTAGCTGCTGCAAGAAGGGCCCTGGATTCCTGAGCTGGGGTGGTGGTACGTGAGGGCTTTGCCACACCCCTCTGACATCTGCACCCAGGCCAGCAATGAACAAGCCACCGCTAGAAGCCCCCCAGTCTCCCCTGTGGGAATGAGGCAGGTGCCACAGGCTTCAATCCCACCCCTCCTCCTCCTGCCTTCTTCCATCCCATTTCCTTCCACTTTCCCCTCTCCTCTTCCCTCCCAACTGCTCTGCAACAACATCTTAGAATGTAAAAAAATTGATATTAATAAAATTACATTGTCTTTAAAAAAATACAAAAGAAAAATAGTAAACAGGGAAATGGTATGACCTCATTTGTGCTTCAAGGAAAACAAATAAATGAATGAATGAATAATATTCTGTCATCTCAGTTTACCTGAAGAATAGTTTGAAGAAAAAATAACACAGAAATAGAAATTCTATACGGATGCTTTAGAAATAGTAGGGTAACAGAAAATGGAGAATTATTGGGGGAAATATTTGAGAGGATGGAGTGAATATTTTTAGGAATCATATTT
>NW_007761900.1:3609-5033 GCF_000696425.1 Galeopterus variegatus
ATCAGGTAGAGGTTACTGATTCAGTGAAGGTTCATGTGGCTTTAAAATAATTTCATCAAGGGAGTAAAATCCAGTAGCACTGGTTGGTTTGGGTGTTGGTGATAAGTGGAAAATGAGAAGCATTGAGTTTAGAAAGGTGATTGTGGCCAAATTGTATTTAGCTTGTCATGGTAAAAATGTATTTACATTTTTTGGTGGGCAGGAAGTAATAAGTAAAAACTCAAATACCTCCAAAGGCAGTCAGGTGACCCTGAAGCAGAAAGTAGTTTCAGTAGGGACTTTGTTAAACTGGAGAGTGCATACCACACCAACGGGACCTGAAGTCACTTGTCTGGAGGATTATTACTATAAAGTTTTGAATGCAAGATCGCAGATCTCCAGTTTTCAGAATAGTTGGAACAATAGGATTGATGTAAAATCTTTTGATTTAAATTTGGCAATTATGGCTGCCTCACAAAAATGTACCTAACTTTTTTAGTTAATGATGACCTATGAAAAGTAGTAGACTTCCAGTCAAGATGGTGGAAAAGATGGTGGAATAGACGGTCCCCAGAATCACTCCCACAAATCAACCAATTTACAACTCTAAAAAAAGAAATGCCAGCCAAGCTGGGGCCACTAGAGCTCAGGGGAAGAGGAGGAGAGACTTGTGGAGTGCATGAAGGCAGGTAAAACCACAATGAGAGGAAAAAAAAAAAAGCTCTGACCATTTAGAGCCCCGTCCGCTTCCAGCTATTAGTGCACAGAGCAGGAGCTGGCAAAAGCTGCAGCTGTGCCCTTCAGATGAAGTTGCATGGAGGCGGCAGGGGAGAAGAGGGCTTTGTTGGCCCCCAGGACAGCAAGACCACTAATAGGAATCCTGTATACCCACATAGGAGTGAGGAGCCAGAACAACTGAAAAAAAGGAGGCACTCAGAGGCCTGTGAGTCATCGTAAGGGATCAGCACATGGCCCATCTCATGGGAAGTGTTTGCAGCATGGGTGCTGAGGGATACGGGCCCACCCGGAGAACACTGGGGCACAACAAGGACAGCTTATCTACACACCAATCAGCACAGGGCCACTCAGATGAGACTGGTCAGGAATACAGAGCTGTGGGGGATGCAGTTTGTTGAAAAGTCTTGGGCTCAGACCAGATTTTCTACACAACCCAGGTGCACTGGATTTCACTAGACCTGGAAATACCTATAAAGTCAACCATTAAAACCTGAGCTGCACAAAAAGCCTTCTCCAGGGAATCAGCAGCAAAGCAGCAATTTGGCTAAACCACATTGCCCAAGTACTGGTCCCCACAGGAAGTTCCCCCATTTTAGAAGTAAGCAAACAGCAACAAATTAGATCCAGTGCAGAGTATAAGTGGTGGGAATAGCCAATAATCCAACTCAGAACTGAAAGAAAAAACAAAGTATCTGCAACCAGAGACA
>NW_007761900.1:5823-6381 GCF_000696425.1 Galeopterus variegatus
ACACCTATAACACCTAGAAGGACTGGAAGTCCCCTGGGATACCAAGACAGAAAGGGAGGAGGGCCAGGAGCCTCAGGCCTCGGTCACACCCCCCAACACAAGCAATCAGCCCAGCAAAACCACCAAGCCACCACAGAAAGTGCCCCAGGCTCTCCTAAGCTGGGGCAGTGGGAAGCCTTGGGCCGTGTCATGCCCCTCTGACTCCCACAGCCTGGCCCAGCAGTGACAACCGAGCCACTGCACAAAGTGGCGCAGGCTCTCCTGAGATGGAGTGGTGGGGTGCATCAGGCCTCAGCCATGCCCCCTGACACTCACAGCCGGGCCCAGCAGCTACCACCAAGCCACTGCAGGAAGAATCCTGGGCTCTCCTGAGCCAGGGCACTGGGTGGCTGAGGGCCTCGGCCATGCCCCCTGACACATACTACCATCCCAGCAACGACCACCTAGCTGCTGCAAGAAGGGCCCTGGATTCCTGAGCTGGGGTGGTGGTACGTGACGGCTTTGCCACACCCCTCTGACATCTGCACCCAGGCCAGCAATGAACAAGCCACCGCTAGA
>NW_007761901.1:0-478 GCF_000696425.1 Galeopterus variegatus
TTTGTAACAATATATATGCTAGTAATATTGATTTGATCAACATATCTCAATGTTGAACCCGGGACCGGCAACGGGATCGCAACCCTCAGTGTCGCGCATGCACCTCGCTCAGCCAGTGAGCGGGAACCGGTCTGTATGTGGGATCCGAACCCTCGGCTGGAGCGCCGCCACACTCCCATGATTCAATAAATTTTTTTAAAAATCCCTTGCTTAGGATATAGACTAATTTAAGAACTAAGCTGTATGGGGTTAGGGACATATTTCCATTTTAGGTTTTGCTTGATTCTATTGGGGTTTGGTCTTCAGGCTCCTCATATTTGGTTGTAGTATCTTCAGGCCCATCTTGTTGGCCATTGTAGAGTAATAGGCTTTTTAAGTTCAGCTACTACATGTAACTTCCCATCAATCACAGTGCTAAAGATCTCTGCATTTTTACACTCAGTGTTGGGATTAGCTGAAAGTCAAAGGTCTCACTTGC
>NW_007761901.1:6114-6381 GCF_000696425.1 Galeopterus variegatus
CAACAGACAAAATTAAGTAATTGTGAAAGAAATTAGAGCAATAGTTGCTTATAGGAGAGGGGCAAGGATCGACTAAAAGAACTTTTATGAAGTGATTTAAATGTTTTATATCTTAATTGGGATATTGATTATATTTTCAAAATTCATCAGATTGTACACTTGAGTGCATCCCACTGTATGTAAACTTCATCTTTTTAAAGAAAACCTTTGAACAATCTCTTCTCTGCACAAAAGCCGCCATCAAGTACACACACAAACACACACACA
>NW_007761902.1:0-461 GCF_000696425.1 Galeopterus variegatus
AAGCTACATAAATAGTTTTAAAACTTTTTTCCCCTTTAAGACCTTTTGTTCAAATGTATTCGGACAAAGAAGGTCCTTATATAAGACATAGAGACAGGGGTTTGCTGGTACATTTATTCTTTCAACAAGGATTTCGTGAGTGGTTTTCTTTACGACAGGCACTGAGAACACAATAGTGCTTTTTGGTAGAAGAGGACTGAAAGAATGATGAAAAAATGTATTTCCCTCTCTCTTCTCAAAAAAAAATGACAAATACCATCCAAATTGTAAACTCATTTACTGGTTCAGCACACAATTGTAGTAGTGATCATTTGCCCTCTGACTTGGGTATTGGCTTTTGGCTCTAGACTTAGTCGTAGACTGAGAGATTGACTTAGATACAGTTTAAAAGTTTTATAATTCAAGGGCCGGCCTGTGGCTCACTTGGGAGAGTGTGGTGCTGATAACACCAAGGCCACAGG
>NW_007761902.1:5826-6381 GCF_000696425.1 Galeopterus variegatus
AATTTTTAAAAAAAAAAAAAAAAAAAAAAAAAACCAAATAGCCTTGAACTAGAGTTATCCACAATTAAACCGCTAGCCAAATGACAGACCGTTTTCTGCAGTTTTAAGAAACCCCTTAAAAACCTTAAGCTTCATCCGTATTCAAAATATTTATGGGGCTTGCTGGTTAGCTCAGATGGTTAGAGCAGGGTGTTATAACAAAAAGGTCATGGGTTTAGATTCCCCTATGGTGTTAAACCGGCCTGGTGCAAAAAATCAAAATCAAAAATTTACAGCCTTAATTTAACATCATACAGTGGGCTGCAGTAAGGAGACAAGAGCTCTGCCTAGCTTCGTCCCTGAGTACAGGAGAGGGGGTTAAGCTACATAAATAGTTTTAAAACTTTTTTCCCCTTTAAGACCTTTTGTTCAAATGTATTCTGACAAAGAAGGTCCTTATATAAGACATAGAGACAGGGGTTTGCTGGTACATTTATTCTTTCAACAAGGATTTAGTGAGTGGTTTTCTTTACGACAGGCACTGAGAACACAATAGTGCTTTTTGGTAGAAGAGGA
>NW_007761903.1:0-245 GCF_000696425.1 Galeopterus variegatus
CTACTTCTCTGACCTAAATTTTGGAAAGTCATTTCATGTTCTGTAAAATGCATGCCTAACTGTTAGAAATTTCTGCCCAATTTTCTGGTTGGGTATTACAATAAAGAATTGGTCAGTAAACAATAATAGACAATTAATCAATGTCCAAAGAGTAAAAAATATATCATTCTCTTATCTCTTACATATGTAATTTCATATCAAGCACATAAACAAATGAAACACAGGGGGATTTTAATAAAGTCTGC
>NW_007761903.1:2958-4094 GCF_000696425.1 Galeopterus variegatus
TTTTATTTCTACTTCAAATCAGCAAGTTTAAAAAAAATTCACCTTCATATTTAAATGCTGCGAGCACTTCTTAACCGGCTTCTATATCCACTTTTATTCACTACAGACTAATATCCAAAATCTGTACTGTGACATTCAGAACTTCTGAAATGAGACATAAAGTGACTTCCCAGGCACATTTCCTAAAATTTCTCTGTGTGCCATCCTTTGGTTCAAAAACCTAAGACTGATGATTCCCCATGTGATTTTCCATTTACTGTCTTAGTTCTGCTTAGTTTATAGTGCCACTTTTATCAATTCACATAAAATTTCTTCCATAATATTTGACCTTTGTCTTTTTTTTCTCTCTTGAATTCTTGTAGTATTTTACTTTGCTAATTTAGAAGGCACTCATCCTATATGTCTTCAAAGATGTTTATAATAGAATCTTAACCTCTCAGAAGAGACCTTAAATATTACTATTTATACCATATCATTCTATTTATAATTATCTTGTAACAGGCAGCTCACTTCTCTTGAAAAGGTTGTTTTTAATATTAGAATACTTTAATTATTAGAAATTGTTACTTTAATTGGGCCAAAACTCTTCACAGATTTTCCAACGTTCATGTGTTTTCAGCCCATTTCCTCTTGTTTTTCTCTCTCCCACATATCTTAGCCTTCATCTCTGACCTGAGCTATTTCATTAACCTTTTAATTGGTCTCTTTCCCATTCTTCACATTAGTGCAACCTTAAAAATGCATGTTAATCGTGTAAATGCTTAAGAAAATCTTTAGAAGGCCTTGTATTACCTACTGAATAAAATCTAAAATTGTTAACCGTTTAAAAAATTCTTCATGATATATCTCCAGCTATAGTAACAGAATACACAGTACATATTAATTAATTATATGAAAGGAGTGAAGAAGTTGGGGCTGACTCATAAGTTTCTGTATTGATCAATCAAGGACAAGGAGCTGCGAGAACACTAAAAGTAGGAGAAGGAACAGTATGGGAAGGTGAATTGCTGCTTTTCACTATGTTGAGTATGAGTTAGGTATTGATACTAAGTTAGAAAAATAAGTATTGATAGACGGTATGTACTAGCAGAGAGACTATGCATTCATTCAAACAACTTTGTAAAATCAAATTAGCA
>NW_007761903.1:5859-6381 GCF_000696425.1 Galeopterus variegatus
ATGTAGTTTCTAGGAAACCATTCATAAAACCACAGCTGCAGCTAATTTCCATTTCTATGGATTTTGCACTTGTTAGAAATAGAGAAAGGGATCATACTATTTTTGAAAGCCATGCACAGAAAACTAAATTACATCATCTTAAGCATACAGATCTTAATAATTCACAGGATAACAACTCATTATCCCTATTCTTAAGAAAAACTCTCATGCATATACTAGCAGTCTGTAATAGCCCATTATATTTATCTACTTCCCTGACCTAAATTTTGGAAAGTCATTTCATATTCTGTAAAATGCATGCCTGACTGTTGGAAGTTTCTGCCCAATTTCCTGGTTGGGTATTACAATAACGAATTGGTCAGTAAACAATAATAGATAATTAATCAATGTCCAAAGAGTAAAAAATATATCGTTCTCTTATCTCTTACATATGTTATTTCATATCAAGCGCATAAACAAAGGAAACACAGGGGGATTTTAATAAAGTCTGCCTACTTTTTGTTGTTGTTGTTGTTCTATGTA
>NW_007761904.1:0-285 GCF_000696425.1 Galeopterus variegatus
CAGAGTTTCCACACAACCCAAGTGTATTGGACCTCACAAGACCCAGAAGTGCTTACAAGGTTAACAGTAAAACCTGAGCCACAGAAAAAGCCTGCCCCAGAGAATCAGCCACAAAACAGCAATTAAGCTCAACCACAGGAAGTTCACCCATTTTAGAAGTAAGCGAAGACAACAAATTAGTTCCAATGCAGAGTTTAAGTGGTGGGGGCAGCTAATAATCCAACACAGAACTTTAAGAAAAAATAAAAACCCCACAGATTGGAGATGAAGTTCTGATATTAACCA
>NW_007761904.1:2184-2631 GCF_000696425.1 Galeopterus variegatus
CCATTTCTTTGTTTTTATAGGAATACTCCTAAAAAAAAGTTATTGTCATTTTTTCCCCCAGTATTTTCTCTTAAACCTACTCAGGTAAGTCCTTAAACTCCCTAAAATTATATGAATAATATTGTGTGTTTAAGGATATTTTTCCCCCATGTGTTTGTTTCTATTGTTTTACCAAAACAATTCTTGTCAGTGTCACCTATGAGCTCCATGTTCCTAAATCCAATGGCTAATGCTCGTCTTCTTCTGTCATGGCTTGTGTTATCATGGTTAACATAGCTCAGCTCTCTGCTCTTTAAAATAATTTCTGCACTTGGCTTTCAGGATATGACTGTCTCCTTGATTATCCCCTTCTCTTTAGCCATTCGCCAGTTCATCCTCATCTTCCTGACCTCTAAATCTGGGACTATCTCCAGGTTACGTCCTTAGCCTCAGCACTTCTTTGTTCAT
>NW_007761904.1:5727-6381 GCF_000696425.1 Galeopterus variegatus
TTAAATAGTTGACAAAGTGATAATTTCTCTGTAAATAAATCTTGACTAAATTTGAAAGACAGGACTTTGGAATCATGAAAAGTATGGGTATTGTGAACAAAATACTTTCTAATTTTGCAGTTAAAAAGTATGCTTTGAAACCTGAGTTTGAAAGAAGTTCAATGAAGTTCAGCGACAATACTTAAGTCTGGGACTATGGCTCAGGGACACAGTGAAAACTGGTCATAATTTTAGGTGGGTATGCAAAAATGTGATGAGCAACATTCAAATGGAAGTGGGAAGAAAATAATCAGAGATCACCTTTTTTTTCTTTACTTGTGAAAAAAATTGCAACATCTTGGAAGGTACTTATTATTATTATTATTTTTTTTAAAGATGACCGGTAAGGGGATCTTAACCCTTGACTTGGTGTTGTCAGCACCATGCTCAGCCAGTGAGCAAACCGGCCATCCCTATATGGGATCCGAACCCGGGGCCTTGGTGTTATCAGCACCGCACTCTCCCGAGTGAGCCACGGGCCAGCCCTTGGAAGGTACTTAAAATTGCTACATCCATTTTCTGAACAAGACAGAAAGCAAGTATGTATCTAGGAACACAGCACATATCTGGTAGAAAATACAGGATGGGAGCCCCAAAGTCCCATTTTCTTGTGTC
>NW_007761905.1:0-354 GCF_000696425.1 Galeopterus variegatus
ATAATTTTCTCCAAGCTCATCCATGCTGCTGCAAATGGCAGAATTTCATTCTTTTTTTTTAATGGCTGAGTAGTATTTCATTGTGGTATTTCACACCATGTTTACTTTATGCAATTATCCTTGGATGACAATTCAGCATGGTTCTATATCTTGGTTATTGTAAATAGAGCTTTAATAAACACAGGAGTACAGTTATCCCTTGAACATAATGATTTCTGTTCCTTTGGATATGTACCCAGTAGTGGGATTTCTGGATTGTAAAAGCACAGGCAACAAGAGAAAAATAAACACATGGGATTATATAAAACTAGAAAACTTCTGCACAGCAAAGGAAACAATCAACAGAGTGAGAAC
>NW_007761905.1:5876-6381 GCF_000696425.1 Galeopterus variegatus
GACATGTAAGTATATGTATGTTTAAATACTTCTCACCATAAGTTTAACATGTTTACCCACTGCAAAATCAAATGCTATGTTAATTTTAGAATTTGGTTAATAATATTCTAGTTCTCATTTGCCACATGTGTTCTTTTTGTCTGTTGAATCATGACTTCTAATGATCTTCCAATCATACATCCCATTTCTGAACAGAAAGTACCTGGCCATTCTGTTTATTCAAGAATGGAGAATCATTAAAAGAGGTCAATAGAAAGAAAGATGATGATTAAGAACTCGATGAAACTCATTGTGTTCCTGGATATTTTCTAAGTATATTATCTCATGATCTACACAATAACTCTAGGAAATAGGTTGGAATTAGCATCCTCATATAGGAAACAAAATTGAAGCACAGAGGGGTGAATAATTTTACAAAGATCACTCAGATTGTAAATGGTGAATTCAGGGTTCAAATAAAGTCATCCTGCTCTCAGAATATGTTGTCATAAACACACTTCTCCAT
>NW_007761906.1:0-420 GCF_000696425.1 Galeopterus variegatus
TTTTATATAACCTATAGATATGTACTTTGTGGTTGCCATTCTAATTACATTAAACATCTTAAAGTTAAAGGAATCTGTTTTAAACTGATAACAGCTAACTTCAATCGCATACAAAAACTTTACTTCTGTGCACCTCTGACTGCTCTCCTCACTTTGTTATTGATGTCACAAATTACATCTTTATTATGTACTTATTGACATAGTCTTTTTATGCCTTTGTCTTTTAGGTTCTATACAAGAATTAAAAGTGTATTTATGCACCAAAATGACAGTAATACAGGATTTTATATTTTTCCATATATTTACCTTTACTGGAGAACTTTATACTTTTGTATGGCTTTGTGTTATTCTCTAGTTCCTTTTAATTCACCTTGAAGAACTTTCTTTAGCATTTCTTGTAGGGGAGATCTAAGGGTAAGG
>NW_007761906.1:6100-6381 GCF_000696425.1 Galeopterus variegatus
ACCAGAGAAGAGAGATGTGAATACAGTGAGATACAGGCTTTCTCTCGCTGTTTTTTTGTTTCTGTTTTTTCTTTTTGATCTTGGTACCAACGATATCTGCAAAGAGCTGGTATTATTCAGCTTTTGCTAAGTTAATGATGTGGCAACAAATAACACCAAAACTTCAGTGGCCTCCAGCAAGGGTTTATTTCTTACTCATGTTACTGTTGGCTGTGGATCGGCCATGCCTCTGCTTCACATGACTGGTTTCCAGGTTGAAAGAGCAGCTCCTACCGGGAAAT
>NW_007761907.1:0-918 GCF_000696425.1 Galeopterus variegatus
GTCAGTATCTTTAGTTTTACTCTTGGGCTGGTCAAGTTTCCAAAGAAAAGAATTTTCTAATATCCTTTCTGGAGTGTGCTACCTGGTAACTGTAATTCTGTGAACTGAGTCCAGGAAGGGAGTGTGTGTAGAGGCATCTCACCATTCTTATTCTCAAAATCCTTCAGGTAACTGGGCTGTCAATCAAAGGTGAGAGAAGAATGAGGATCATCTTAGATATGCACCATTTTAAGGCTGTTTTCAGATGAAGCAAGGGATTAAAGAAAGGATAAAGCACAGAATCCAGAAAAATCAGGATTCAAGCATATGATCCAGGTGGGGAACTTCTCCAGAGGATGGTGAAAGAAAGACCTGTGCAGACAGTACCCACACAACAGACCCAGGGAGGAGTGATGTACAGTCTGCAGCTGCTCAGAGGCTCTAGGAGAGACATCTCTCAGCAGGTTCAGCAGGTGCTATATAGAGATAAGAATATGAATGCCAAAGGAAAGTGCTAAGAAATGGCAATCTTCAGAAGACATTTGTGGTGGTTCATTCAGATAGATAGATGATAGACAGATATCTGTCTATAAATAAATGATTAAAGTTTCTAGAACTACTTAACCCTAAATTATATGTATGAATATATTCGAAAAACTTAAAATTAAATTTAAAAGTTCTAAAAATTGAATAGCAATAGAAGTGGAAAACTACTTGGAGCAACTATTACAGAAGGCTAATATCTTTAACATCTGAACTATTTTAAAATTTATTTATAAAAATCACTAGCCCTTCAGTACAAAAAAATTAAATAAATAAATAAATAAATAAATAAATAAATAAATAAATAAATGACCAGAGGAAAGATAATTCACAGGGTAAGAGACATAAAAATGTACAATCATTTTTAGTAATCAGAATTGAAAGAATAATGAGATT
>NW_007761907.1:6033-6381 GCF_000696425.1 Galeopterus variegatus
GTCAGTATCTTTAGTTTTACTCTTGGGCTGGTCAAGTTTCCAAAGAAAAGAATTTTCTAATCTCCTTTCTGGAGTGTGCAACCTGGTAACTGTAATTCTGTGAACTGAGTCCAGGAAGGGAGTGTGTGTAGAGGCATCTCACCATTCTTATTCTCAAAATCCTTCAGATAACTGGGCTGTCAATCAAAGGTGAGAGAAGAATGAGGATCATCTTAGATATGCACCATTTTAAGGCTGTTTTCAGTTGAAGCAAGGGATTAAAGAAAGGATAAAGCACAGAATCCAGAAAAAATCAGGATTCAAGCATATGATCCAGGTGGGGAACTTCTCCAGAGGATGGTGAAAGAA
>NW_007761908.1:0-661 GCF_000696425.1 Galeopterus variegatus
TGCTCCTTCCCTTTCCACCTCTGCTTGAGGGCTGTGTTGTTCTACCTCCTTTCTTCTGTTTCCTCCTTGGAGAACATGATGTCCAAATACCTTGGTTTTTACTTATTTAGCTATCTGTGCCGGGGGAGTATTCACCTTGAAGATTTTGTAGCAGGTGCCGAACTCTGTCTTCCTCTTTTCTTGGAGAGTAACTGCAGTTGGCCCTCTGTATTTATGATTTTACATTCATGGATTCAACCAACAGCAGATCAAAAATATTTTTAAAAATTTGTATCTGTGCAGAACAGGTACAAACATTTATCCTTGTCATTAGTCTTTAAACAATATAATGTAACAACTATTTACACACATTTACATTATGTTAGTAATCTAGAGATGATTTAAAGTATACAGGAGGATGTACATAGTTTATATGCAAATACTATGCCATTTTCTATCAGGAACTTGAATATCTTTGAATTTTTATGTCCATAAGAGTACATGAACCAATACTCCACAAATACTGAGGGATGACTGTATCTGGAATTGAGGGGCAGGAATCAAGTGCTAATCAGTCTCTAGATCTTTGCAGAATTAGTGTATGTGTCAGGGGGCTCTGGGTTTGTTGGTAAAGTTTTGGTTCCCTTTTTAATTTCTGTAGTCATATGTGCCGGTTATTTAG
>NW_007761908.1:6180-6381 GCF_000696425.1 Galeopterus variegatus
AGATTGCTGGATCATATGGAAGATCTATCTGTAGTTGTTTGAGAAACCTCCATACTGCTTTGCATAGTGGTTGTACTAATTTACAGTCCCTTCAATTGTGTAGGAGTGTTTCCTTCTCCCCACATCCTCACCAGCATATTTTATTCCCCATCTTTTTGATAACAGCCAGTCTAGCTGGGGTGGGGTGATATCTCAGTGTGG
>NW_007761909.1:0-342 GCF_000696425.1 Galeopterus variegatus
ATGAGATGAAGAGTTATTGAGAAGTTCATAAGCAGTGGCAAAACACAAATGAAGCCAAATACAGCCATTCGGAAATATCTTGGAAGGCCAACAATTGTTTAATAGCTCAGTATTATAATGAATAAAAGGAAGAGTTCCACATTATTCTTTTTAAAAAATTTATTGAACAGTAATATACATAGAAAATCATGCACATATCTAAAGTGTAAAGCCACTGATTATAAAACAAAAACTTCTGTATACCTTTTTAACCAGTAACTAGGTAGAGGTAAACTTTACCTGTACAAGAGAAACCTCCCTCTTGTCCCCTCTTGTCTTAGTCCCTTCGGGCTCTGTAACAGA
>NW_007761909.1:6062-6381 GCF_000696425.1 Galeopterus variegatus
GCAAAAGCTCATAAGAGACTGCTATGAAAAAGTATACACTACTATGAGCAATTATCTGAGATATTAGATAACCAAAAAGAAATGGCTAAATTCCTATAAATATACAACTTACAAAGACGGAATAATGAGGAAATAGAAATTTTAAACAGACAAATAAAGAGGAAGGAAAATGAATCAGTAATAAAAAACCACCCAACAAGGAAAAGTCTAGGCCTGGAGGGCCTCACTGGGGAATTCTACCAAACACTTAAGAATTGATACCAATTCATCTCAAACTTTTTCAAAAAATTGAATGGGAGGGAACATTTGCAATTCATTT
>NW_007761910.1:0-474 GCF_000696425.1 Galeopterus variegatus
ATAAAATGCTCAAAACTTCTATTACATACACACTATCATTGTGCATGAATCTTGCATAAAAGTTGCTATTGTTTCAAGGCTGAAGATGGAAAAATCCACCTGAACATTCCGCCATTCAATGCTATTATCAGACCAAGAGAATAAGATTCCAGCTAATGTTTATCCTGGGGACTATTATGTATGTAAATAACACAGGATTATTCCATTTCTTAGTGGTTTTAGAGCTGTGCTTTGTTAATGCTTAACAGTTCCTTTGATTTAGTTTTGCATGTATTTTTAATCTCAGAGCTCATACTGTGTTAGTTTGACATACATGCACAACCTCACATGATACATATAGGTATGTACATGACCCTTTCATCCTAAGAACAGCAAATCACTCAGAACAGAAGTTAAGGGCTGACCCCGTGGCACACTCGGGAGAGTGTGGTGCTGGGAGCGCAGCGACGCTCCCGCCGCGGGTTCGGATCCTAT
>NW_007761910.1:6018-6381 GCF_000696425.1 Galeopterus variegatus
TTTTAACTTTGCAGGTTTAAATATAAAGACAACTGTATCTGACTAGTATTATTAACAAGAAGGTTTCCTGTATTGGTAATTAGCATCTTCCAGGAGAGTGCCCAAGAAAGGACTCAACTATAGGAAATTCCAAGCATGGTGTTCTCCAGGGTGAGTTTGCATCTAGTGGAAGGCCCATCTGCTTTAACAGAGCTCTTACATAAGAAAAGCAGCCTTTTCCTTCAGGAACACATGCTAATGAGCCCCCTCTTTTCCACTTTGAAATGAGTTTCCACTTTAAACTAGGTGTTTATGTTACTGATTTTTTTGTTTTTAATGCTTTTGACCCGAGACCATAACAACAAGTTCATTATAAACATAACT
>NW_007761911.1:0-1131 GCF_000696425.1 Galeopterus variegatus
TTTCCTCAGTTTTATGATCTGGGAAAGTATTTATTTCCACTTGATTTTTGAAAGATCATTTTGTTGGCTATAGAATTCTTGTTTGTTAGTTTTGGGTTTGTTTTTTTTTTTTAAACACTTTAAATATGTTAGTATATTCTGGCCTCCAATGTCAACACTTCGAATATTGTTAATATGTTCCAGCCTCCAATGTTTCTGATGAGAAGTAAGCTAGTAATCTTTTCAGGGTTTACTTACATGTGATGAATTGGTTTTTTTTTTTTTTTTTTTTGGCTGTCTTCAAATATTTCTCTGTCTTTGTCTTTTTTCTCTGCCTTTCGTCTTTTAGATTTTTTTTTTTTTTGGACTGGTAAGGGGATCGCAACCCTCGGCATGGTGTGGTCTGCAACACACTCAGCCAGTGAACGCACCGGCCATCCCTACATAGGATCCGAACCCATGGCCTTGGCGCTACCAGCACCACACTCACCCGAGTGAGCCACAGGGCCGGCCCTAGACTTTTTACTATAATGTATTTGGATGTGGATTTCCTACTTGAAAGTCATTGAGCTTCTCAGATATATAAACAAATGTTTTCTATCAAATTTGGGAAGTTTTCAGCCGTTTAAATTTTTTTCTGCTCCTTTCTCTCTATTCGTGTGGTATTCTCAGTATGTATATGTTAGTGTGCTTAATGGTGTCCAACATTTTTCTGAGGGTCTGTTCATTGTTTTTCATTCTTTTTTCTCTCTTTTATTCAGCTTGTATTATCTCTATCAATCTGTCTTCAAATTTGATGATTCTTTTTCTGCCAGTTTAAATCTACTGTTAAGTCTCTCTAGTAATATTTTCATTTTTCTCATTGTATTTTTTAATTCCAAAATTTTCATGTTTTTTTTTTTATTTCTATCTTTTTATTGATATTTTCTATTTGGTGACATACTTTAAACCTGGTGTTTTAGTTTGTTCAGCTGCTATAACAAAATACCTTAAACTGGGTAACATAAAAAACAGAAATTTATTGCTCACAGTTATGGAGTCTAAGAAATCCAAGATCAAGCACCAGTATATTCAGTGTCTGGATATACTCGAAAGCTTGTTGTCTGTTTCAAATATGGCACCTCTTAACTGTGTCCTCACATGGTGGTAGGA
>NW_007761911.1:5890-6381 GCF_000696425.1 Galeopterus variegatus
GAGGAGTTTGAAGTTCTTAGAAGAAGACAAAAAGATGAGGGAATGTTTGGAACATTTTAGAGATTGGTTAAATTGTTGTGACCAGAGTGTTGATAGAAACACGGACAGTAAAGACCATGCAGATGATGAGGTCTCAGATAGAAATGAGGAACTTGTTGGGAATTGGACAAAAGATAACCCTTGCTACACCATAGCAAGGAATTTGGCAGCATTGTACCCATTCCCTTGGGCTTTGTGGAAGGTGGGACTTAAGAGTTGTGAACCAGAATGTTTGGCAGAAATTTCTAAGCAGCAAAGCATTAAAGAAGCTGCGTGGTTACTTTTAACAGCCTACTCTGACTTACAGCAGCAAAGGAAAGATGTAAAGCCAGAATATAAGAGGGAAGCAGGGTGTAAATATTTGGAAAATTTGCAGCCTGGCCATGTGGTAGAGAAGCGGAGAACAGGAGAAAAATGCAAGGGTGAAGCAGATAAAATGGTTACTAAAGACA
>NW_007761912.1:0-1099 GCF_000696425.1 Galeopterus variegatus
AAAAAGAGTAACTCCCTTCTAAATCCCAGTGAAAGCTTGGGATCCCACATGGGCCTGCCTGCGGTGTGGCCCCCAGGCCCAAAGGAGTTTCAGGAACACAGGGTCCCAAAAAGAAAGTGACCTTCGTGATTAATTGTACTCCCGGTGCTGTGGTTTGAATGTACCCCCCCAATCTCATGTTGGAACCTAAGCTGTAAATGGTAGAAGGTGGGGCTTTTAAAAGGTAATTGGATCTCATGAATGGATTGGCCCATTCACGGTGGAATGGGTTGATGGTTTAATTGGTTGTCATGGGCATGGTTCTGATGGCTTTATAGGAAGAGTGAGTGAGAAGGTTAGCTCTCTTGCTCATGCCATTCTCTCACCATGTGATACCTTATGTTGCCACCAAGAAGAAGGTCCTCACTGGATGTGCCCCTGGACCATGGACTCCCCAGCCTCTGAAACTGTGGGAAATAGATTTCATTTCTTTATGAATTGTCTAGTTTTAGGTATTTTGTTATAAGCAACAAAAACTGACTAATACACCCAAAGACTGTGCCTTAACCATGCAGGGTCTACAAGAAAAATTCTGGACAGCCCCCTCTGCCTGAAAGCAGGCAAGACAGCCCCCCAGGATCCTAGGCAAGGAGCTGAGTGCCACAGTCCCCTCTTTCAGAAACAGGAAACAGAGCACGCCAGGGATCTAGGCAAGGAGCTGAGGACTACAGCCCCTTCCACCCGGAAGCAGGCAACAGAGTATGCTTGGGGTCCTAGGCAAGGAGCCGAGACCACAGCTCCCTCTGCCTGGAAGCAGGCAGGAGAGCACGCATAGGGTCATAGGTAAGAAGCTGTGGGCTGCAGCCCCTTCTGCCCAGAAGTAGGCAAGAGAGAACATCAAAAACACCACTTCCATGTGGGTGGTCCACCACAGCCACCACCACAGCAACAGCTGCTGAAAAAGCCACTTGACACCATGGCAGCGGTCACTGCCACCATGTGAGTGGCCTGCCAGACACTCGACTGCATTGACACAAGGAGAGCCAGTAGTGGAGACTGGAAAAAGAGAAGACGTCTCTTTCCTCAAAGCCCACTCCAGAGTAATAGAAGAAGCAACTGT
>NW_007761912.1:6002-6380 GCF_000696425.1 Galeopterus variegatus
ACAAAGGAAGAAAGAAAAAGAGTAACTCCCACTAAATCCCAGTGAAAGCTTGGGATCCCACGTGGGCCTGCCTGCGGTGTGGCCCCCAGGCCCAAAGGAGTTTCAAGAACACAGGGTCCCAAAAAGAAAGTGACCTTCGTGATTAATTGTACTCCCAGTGCTGTGGTTTGAATGTACCCCCCCAATCTCATGTTGGAACCTAAGCTGTAAATGGTAGAAGGTGGGGCTTTTAAAAGGTAATTGGATCTCATGAATGGATTGGCCCATTCACGGTGGTTTAATTGGTTGACATGGGCATGGTTCTGATGGCTTTATAAGAAGAGTGAGTGAGAAGGTTAGCTCTCTTGCTCATGCCATTCTCTCACCATGTGATACCTT
>NW_007761913.1:0-510 GCF_000696425.1 Galeopterus variegatus
GAATTTAGAATATTTAACAGGATCAAAGATCGAAGATTACAGAGATTTGGAGTGCTTTAATAAATATTAAAGTTACATTCCTCCACTTCACTCCTGGCTGTGCATCAAGCATGGAAGAATATTAGACAGACATGGAATTCCAAAGTCAGGAATCTTTATCTTTCTAGCAGCATAGTTTGACTGGTAAGAAAGAAACATATATTGTCTTTACTTGAGGAGGGGAAAAAGTGTAGTTACTTACTGAAAATAGGAATCAGCACATCTAAGGACTGTCCAGTGATGGATTTGTAAGATGTTAGAGGCTGGAGAGAACTTTGATAACCTAGCCCACCCCTTTACTACAAAGACAGGCAACTGAGGCCAGACAAGGGGTGAAAACCAGTCTGTAGTCACTATGCTTCCTAGGCAGAGTCAGATTGTGTCCATCTTTATCCGATGCTCTTTTCAGTAAGTTATGCTACCTCCACTCAAAACAAAATAGAGCCTAGCAGACATCTACCACTGGCAGAC
>NW_007761913.1:3558-4008 GCF_000696425.1 Galeopterus variegatus
ACACACACACACATTTTTAAATACATTCTCAATACTTTATCCTAGTGATACTAAGGAAAGCAGCCCTATAACATTCACCTACCCATACACTCATCTACTAGTATTTTTTCACTTATTTATTTACCCAACACACATGTTTCAGTGCCTTATATGAACAAAATACTGCCAGGTGCAGAGAAAGACACAAAGATAAATCAGATACAGATTCTTCCCTTTAAGGGGCTTGTATATTAGTAGAAGAGTACAATTTTACACACTTACCTATGATAGCCAAGGTATGACAAATGCTCCCCAAAATATACCAGCTACTTCGAGGTATGTTCTAGCTGGGGGGTTAGGATAGGCATCAGAGAAAGACATTAAAATGGGAAGGATTTGATTATGTGGTAGAAGGAACAGTGTTCTAGGCAGGAAGAACTGCCTGAGCAGAGGTAAGGAGGTGAAAAAGCA
>NW_007761913.1:6057-6380 GCF_000696425.1 Galeopterus variegatus
CTTGTGCATAAGTTCCTTATGTTTCCTGAGTCCTAGCTCCTCATTTTCAAAGGGGATCACTAAGGGTTACCTTTGTATAGCAGTGTTGGGGGCATTGTGAGATGTACATACAGAGGATCTAATACTAGGCCACTGTGACTGTTTTTATCATTAAAACATTAGGATAGAAAAATCACTTGTGACCTTGGCCACAGCACTTAAGCCCTCTGAGCCTCAGTTTCCATATGTGTAAAAATGTAATAACAATATTCACCTCACAGTACTATAAACGTAAATGAGATCATGTGCACAAAGCACATAATACAAAGCCTAACACAGAGAGT
>NW_007761914.1:0-320 GCF_000696425.1 Galeopterus variegatus
TACTAACATTATATACATGATTATTTATATATTTTCTAAAAAGATAGAAACTTTCTCTATCGCTTTTCTCTGAGGTTTATGAGACCTCACCAGAATTGCCTTTAAAATTTCCTTCACAGCAATCTCAGCTCCTTCTAGCATGTAACTCAAAAATCTTCTAACTTTACGTATTACTCAGTTCAAAGCAACTTTTATATTCTAAGTTATTAGTTACAGCATCAACACCAGTTCAGGGTACCAATTTCTGTCTCAGATCAGAATGCTACAACAAAGTACCATAAACTGGGCAGCTTATAAACAACAAAAATTTATTTCTCACA
>NW_007761914.1:6157-6380 GCF_000696425.1 Galeopterus variegatus
CCATCCCAGATGCAGCTGTCCCAGAATCATAAGCCAAATAAACCTCTCTTCTTTGTCTCCTCTTATGGTTTTTGGTTTAAAGCTTATTTAATCCAATATAAGAATAGCTAGTCCTTCTCATTTTTGGTTTCCATTTGCATGGTATATCTTTTTCCATCTTTGCACTTTTGGTCTGTGTGTGTCTTTATAGTTGAGGTGAGTCTCTTGAAGACAGTATATAATT
>NW_007761915.1:0-236 GCF_000696425.1 Galeopterus variegatus
AACTTGGTGACCCAAGGGTCCCTTAGGCTAACAGAAGTGTCGGTTGGCTTTGGTTCTCCATAGATGGCCCACTGCCCTTCCAGGCCCTCAGGAAATGCTTTCTTCTCCCTGGAGATCCTCCTGAGCAGGGAGCAGCCTGCGGTTGGAGGACTGAGGACCTAGGGAGGGGCAGAGTGGGGCAGAGTCCTGGCCGCTCGTCTGGGGTCCAGGAACAAGACCGTCCTTGTTGGAGCCTC
>NW_007761915.1:5013-6380 GCF_000696425.1 Galeopterus variegatus
AGAGCTGCCCTTCCCCTCGCCTATGACGGCATCTTTATTTATATTTTATATAAAAGGGAGGAAGTGACCTGACCTTTCCCTGCCCAGACTATCTATGTGTCCACTGTCACCTCACGTCCCCCTGAGCCCGGCCATGCACCCAGCTGGCCCCCACAGGTGCAACTGGTGACCAGTACACTGGGTTGGGGGATATATTTCGTGGCTCTGGTGTCCACAGTTCTTTGTGCCCACCCACCAGTGCTCTGCACCCCTCTGGCATGAGGGTGAATCTGGGGCACCAAGCAGTGGGGACGGGAGATAGGAGGACAGGCCATGTGTAGGGCCATGGTACGGGGTGCCAGCGTGGTGAAGTGGGTGACTGGCACGCTCCATCTCTGTCCAGCACAGACCCGTGGGTGCCGGGCCCTGTGTGCCCACAGGAAGAGTCTGAGTGTGCCCTGGAGCACCGTCCGTCATGTCCACGTGGGGTGGGGCCAGCCACATCCACGCCCAGGCCCATGGCCAACCCTTGAGAGCAACGGAGACTTGCCTCCACCACACGTGGGCATATTCCAGAGGAGTTCCCACCACCTAGGCCAGCTCAACCCTCCCATGGGGTTTGCTTTGGGAATGGGAGCCCTGATAATCCTGGGGACCCCTGCCCATTGCTTCCCATGTGGGGCCCTTTCCTGTCCAATTCATACTCTTGTGCAGGCACAAATGCACAGTCACACAGCCCAGGAGGGGGTCAGAGGAGGATAGGACACTGGGCAGGTGACGAGGGAAAGAAGGAAGAGGTTGGAGGAGCTCTGCCCGGGGCCCACAGCACAGGAGCGGAGACATGCCAGGCTGATGGCCAGGGGATCCCCAAGACTCCCAGGGTCTGCCTCAGCCAGAGACATCCCCAGGGAAGCCTCGAGGAGACAGATTGTGGGGTCCTGTGTGCACTGATTTGGTCACCTGGACATAGGATAAGAATCCCTTCGTGTAGAGGGGGACATGTGAGAGGAAGCCTCAGATTCCTGCTGTGTAAGTGGGGTGTGTGAACTTGGTGACCCAAGGGTCCCTTAGGCTAACAGAAGTGTCGGTTGGCTTTGGTTCTCCATGGATGGCCCACTGCCCTCCCAGGCCCTCGGGAAATGCTTTCTTCTACCTGGAGATCCTCCTGAGCAGGGAGCAGCCTGCGGTTGGAGGACTGAGGACCTGGGGAGGGGCAGAGCGGGGCAGAGTCCTGGCCGCTCGTCTGGGGTCCAGGAACAAGACCGTCCTTGTTGGAGCCTCGGGGTCCTCATTTGGAAGTGGGGCTGGGGTCATTGCCCTGGCTGGGGTGTGGAGGCCTGGTGAGGGGACTGGACACTCCAGGGCCAGCAGAGGGAAAGAGGGGAGCG
>NW_007761916.1:0-413 GCF_000696425.1 Galeopterus variegatus
GCAACCCTCAGTGTTGCCCCCGTACTGGACCGGGGACCGGCAACGGGATCACAACCCTCGGGGTCACTCCCGCGCCTCGCTCAACCAGTGAGCGGGAACCGGTCTGTATGTGGGATCCGAACCCTCGGGCGGGAGTGCCGCCGCGCTTCCCAAGCGGCGCACTTATCCAGTGCACCACCAGGCGGGCCCAGTATTTTGCCATTTATGAAATGATTATTTTTGACCGTTGATGTCACTGTGGTTTACTGGGTAAATACAAATATAGGCCCTTGCATTGTTTTTTTAAAGCAAAACCATAGAAATTAGAAACCAAATACACATATCAGACAAGAAGAAGCATAAATTAATTTTTACTAACTATTAGGCACTTAAAAATGTAAATGTAAAACGGCATTTTGGAAGTATAAACTATA
>NW_007761916.1:6130-6380 GCF_000696425.1 Galeopterus variegatus
AAAAAAAAAGACCTGAATTCAAATCCTGTATGATAAACCAATAATTAAGGTACTGGTGGGTAGAAGAAAAGAGCTTCTGAAATTTGCATATTTGATTAAAATGTAAGCATTTAATAAAATTATTACATATAGCATATAATATATATAATAAAAGCATATAGTAGATATAATAAAAAATAAGGAAAATAATGAATTTGAGACAAAATTTTACTTTACAATGAGACATTTAACACATTGAAACAGTACAGTA
>NW_007761917.1:0-427 GCF_000696425.1 Galeopterus variegatus
ATGGAATTTCTAGGTCAAAGGTATGCATGTTTAAATGTTGATACTTGTTGCCAAATGCTTTCCAGAAGGTTTACACTAATTTAGATGGAGAACAAATGAGAATGTGTGTTTTCTTTTACACCTGTCAATACATGGCATTGTCAGTATTTGTAGTCTTTGCTAGTCTCTTGGTAATCTTATGGCCGTAAATCCCACCTGTATGCAGGTGATTCTCAAATGTATGCCTCCAGCTCAGAGACGGAAGAGAACTTTGGAACATTCCTTGTAGCTCCAGCAGACTATTTGACATCTTGACTTGGATTCCTAGTAGGTAGTATCTTAAAGCCAATGTGTCCTAAATTGAACTGCTCAATCTTTCCCCTGCACCCCCCTCCCCACAAGGCCAGCTCCACTTGCAGCCTTTCCTTCACAGTTCATGGCTACTCTG
>NW_007761917.1:5886-6380 GCF_000696425.1 Galeopterus variegatus
TCAGTGACATGAGCATCCTTATTTTTACTCACATTTTGGTTTTTTCCCTAAAATAAATTCTTAGAAATGGAATTTCTAGGTCAAAGGTATGCATGTTTAAATGTTGATACTTGTTGCCAAATGCTTTTCAGAAGGTTTACACTAATTTAGATGGAGAACAAATGAGAATGTGTGTTTTCTTTTACACCTGTCAATATATGGTATTGTCAGTATTTGTAGTCTTTGCTAGTCTCTTGGTAATCTTATGGCCGTAAATCCCACCTGTATGCAGGTGATTCTCAAATGTATGCCTCCAGCTCAGAGACGGAAGAGAACTTCGGAACTTTGCCTTGTAGCTCCAGCAGACTATTTGACATCTTGACTTGGATTCCTAGTAGGTAGTATCTTAAAGCCAATGTGTCCTAAACTGAACTGCTCAATCTTTCCCCTGCAGCCCCCTCCCCACAAGGCCAGCTCCACTTGCAGCCTTTCCTTCACAGTTCATGGCTACTCTG
>NW_007761918.1:0-529 GCF_000696425.1 Galeopterus variegatus
CCCCACCCAGGAATTACATCACCCAGCTCTTGGCGCCAACACCCCAATATAAGTTCTACCATGCCCACACCTGGTGCTGTCCCCATTTTCGGGGCAGCCTCGGGATGCCTGACACTTTGAGCACAGCCCGGCAGATTTCCTTCCTTTAATAAAGCTTGAACAGTACCCAGCATCTCTGCTCACTTTCTTTCAGTGGTTACCAGGCGCTGGGGATAAGGAAGAATGGAAACAACTGTTTAATGCATTTGGGGTGATGAAAATATTTTAGAACTTGGAATAACTGGTAGTTATACAGCGTCAAACTGCTAAATGCCAGTGAATCATACACTTTTAGATGGTTAATTTCATTTAATGGGAATTTCGCCTCCATAAAAAAATCTACCTGAGTAAAACTATAACAAACTTAAAACAAAAATAAATTTTATGAAAAAATTGCACACTTACACTGTTGGTGACAAACCCAGGATTAACATAATCAGGCTCAACTTTTTTGATATTGTTCAAATCTTCAGCAGATAGATGTGGAGTA
>NW_007761918.1:6146-6380 GCF_000696425.1 Galeopterus variegatus
TTTTCAGCTGTGCTGGGCGTGGCTCCGACACTTCCCTGGAGTCTGATCACAAACAAAGAAGCCCAATATATACCCTTGAGATTTGAAGGTCACCATGAAGCTCTGCCTGCCAGAAGAAGCTCTTCATACTAGCACAGCACCAAGGAAGAAATTCTCATAGTTACAGTCACCCTTTGGGTAAGACAAACTTCTCAATAAAAGCACAACTATGGCAAAAAAAAAAAAAAAAAAGGC
>NW_007761919.1:0-698 GCF_000696425.1 Galeopterus variegatus
TCTTGATCCTGTTCTCAATTAGCAAGAAATACGGAAGACAGAGACATGTGTTGATGTGTATAATCAATGAGCAGTCAAAAATCCAAACTATAGGAAACTTGACAAGTCAATGACCCAGGTTTAAATTATTATTTTTTAAAAAAAAGTGGAGGGGAAAACCAGAGGTTAAAAGAGACCTAAAGGTGATATCAAGTTTAAAAAGAAAAAAACAACATATGGGCAAGACTAAACTATAGGGTTTAGGGATACACACTTGAATGATAAAACCATAAACAATTGCAAGGAAGTGACTATAAAAGTCAGGATAGTGGTTACTTTTAGAGGGACAGAAGGATTGTGATAGGATGGGGCATGTGAAAGGGTTACATGGGTAGTAGCAAATCTGTTTCTTGATTTGGGAGGTGGTTATAATGGTATTCACTGTATAATGATTCACTAAGCTAAACATTTATTTTGTTTGGTTTTATATATCTTACAATATAAATATTTAATTTTACAATAAAAAAAATTTTATAAAAGAGGAAAAAAAAGAAAAAAAAAAAAAAAGAAGCCAGAGGGAAAATATGCCTGACCTATAGAGGAGCAAAGATGAAAATCACATCCAACATTTTTCGTGATATTATCCTTCAAGTCTTCTAGTGAGGAGAAATAAAGGCTTTCTCAAAAAAATATAATTGATGAAATTTATTGCCAGTAGG
>NW_007761919.1:2252-3120 GCF_000696425.1 Galeopterus variegatus
AGTTGGAGAATGACTAGAAACGGATGTGAGAGAACTGTCTGAGGTGCTGGTTACACAGTGTACATATTTGTTTAAGCAGTGAATTGCATAATTATGATCTTTGCATTTTACAATATGTACATATTATCTTAACTAAAATCATAGGGGCTTACGCCCACTTCGAAATTTTGAGTGTATGAATACATAGGAAAGCCTTAGTGGATGTTACTCTGACTTCATCAGTCCCAGAGAAATAATGTTGTAAAATAGCTGTCTTCCCAGTGGTGCTTTTCCAGTCACCTGACCATTTGTTTCACTGCTTTTTCTTAATCTAGTCCCACCATGAGGGATTTGTAATGATCCATATGTTTTTCCTGTTATTTCCACTAGATTTTTCATGATGTATAGCTTGACTGACAGAGACAACTGTTACATGATCGTTGTGATTTCAACTTGCTTACTGTTTAGTATATGCACGTACTAAGAATATCTTTTCAAGTCAAGACATATAGATTGATCTCACTGTTATTGTTATTATGGTATGCAAATTATGCCACAGTTTGGATATATCAAAATTTATTTAACTGTTTTCTTATTTATGGTCAATAAATTTAAATTTAATTTGTTGGCATGCTTTTTTTGATAGTAAAACTAGTTTTGCAATGGACATAATATTTGGCTTTATAAATTTATACCTTTTTTCTAGAAAATAGATTCGACATATATTGCAATACTTATTTAATGCAAAACTTGCTTTCCATATTCTCAACAATAGTTAAACTTCCATAAAGGCTGGGCCGGCCCGGTGGCGCACTGGATAGTGCGCAGCTTGGGAAGCGCGGCGGCACTCCTGCCCGAGGGTTCGGATCCCACGTACAGACCGGTTCCC
>NW_007761919.1:5935-6380 GCF_000696425.1 Galeopterus variegatus
GAATACAAAAATATCTGAAAGAACAAGAACAAAATTGAGGACTTAAACTAACAGATGTCAAATCTCAATAAAAATTGATGGTAATTAAGACACCTTGATACAGGAATAGACATGTAGGTCAAAGGAAATAAAGGGTACAAAAGCAGATCCACACATACACAATCACCTGATTTATGAGAAAGCCCCCTACCACTTCAATTCAGTGAGGAAAAGTCTTTTCAATAATGGCACTGTATCATTTGGGTAACATACATACAGAAAAAATTCAACCTGACTTCTATCTCATACCATACCTGAAAGTTTGAGGTCGGTCACAGGTCTTGGGAAGGTAAAATTTCTTAAACAAGACACAAAACACATTAACCATAAGAAAACAAAATTGATCAATCAGATTTCACTAATTTTAACCAATTTTGTTAATCAAAAGAACCACTAAGAGAACAAA
>NW_007761920.1:0-569 GCF_000696425.1 Galeopterus variegatus
CAGATGGCTTCCTACTCTCTCCTCCAGGCCAGGAAACATTTACTGTGCATGCATTCATTAAATTAAAATTTATTTCTTCGATTTATTCATTTACTCATTCATTAGACAAAGAATTACCTCCATGATGCTTGGAGAAGTAAAGGCTGGTCAATAGTTTTGGTGGTTTGGTAGAGTTTATTTATTTTTTTGCTTTAATTCATATTCAAACAACAAAAGAGAGAAGAGGACACAGGTAAAATTTGCTTGTAGAGTTAAGGATTACTTTGCTTCTTGTTCATACAATTGTATACATACTAATTACAGAATCTAAAGCCTTGGTCAAGAGTGACTGTACCTTAGAAGAAAATGGGAACATCTGGACGGGAACATTGAGTGGCTATTTTGGAGCACAGATTGGGTAGAATAAATATGAAATTTGTTGATGATTTTGTTTCCTTTTTGTTTTTCTGTTTTCTCAAGTTTTCTGCTTTGTGCATGTATTACAATTATGGTCACGATCAAAGCTATTGCTAAAATGAGTGTAGTTTTGTTGAACTACTTTAAAGATAGAGTTCAGAAGAAAAACATTG
>NW_007761920.1:6039-6380 GCF_000696425.1 Galeopterus variegatus
GGGAAGGTGCTGGATGGGTAGTTAATAGAATGCTGGTAGTAGTAATTGATAAACTTTCCAATCTCAGGGGCTTAACAGAATTGAAGTTTATTTTGCATGAATGTAAGTCCAGTCAGCGATGGTGGGGTGGCAGTACAGGGAATGAGGGCAGACTCTCTGCTCTATAGAGCAATTCAGGGTCACTGGCTGACAGAGGTTTTGCCACCTTCATTGTGTGGCTTCCACAGACATTGACATCCAACCCACAGAGGTGGGAAGAGAGAGAGCATGGAGAATTGTGCAGAAAATTTCCAGGTCTGAAAGGAGGGTGCATCACTTCTGCCCCCTTCTTTTTTTTTTTT
>NW_007761921.1:0-571 GCF_000696425.1 Galeopterus variegatus
TTACAAAAGCAGGTCTAAAGAGTCTTAAAACAAATGCTGAAGAAATATGTATGTATACAGTATGTGAGAGCGAGCGAGAGTGTGTGTACAGATGGCCGCCAGCCTCTGGAATGTCATTGGGATGGCTGGTTGGTTTTGAGGTGACTTCTGGGGTTTGAGCTACGTTGCTTTCAAGTCCTGCTTAGATCAAAACTATTTGCAACTTCATTTCAGTAGAAAGAACTCACTTCTGAAGGAGAATCCTGGTCTGAAGGAGGTTTCAGCTTTAGTCCTTGTGTGACCTTGACTTTGCACCTGTCCCTTGAACCTGACCCTGCTAATGACCTTATAGCAACCTTTACCGATTGTTCACTCATCCCTGTGTCCCACTTTCCTCTTTTGTTGAACGGGGCCAAAGAATGAAGGCATATGCCTGGGCAACTCTATCATAAACGCCATCAGCCGTGACAAGCACAGAGCTTGAGGAGAAAGTTCTCCTTTACAAAAAGGGCTTTTCTTCCCTTGCACCTTGTTTCCCTCCCTGGGACTGTCTAGAATGGGGAGATTTGGGGCTTCCAAGATCCTCTACCCC
>NW_007761921.1:5895-6380 GCF_000696425.1 Galeopterus variegatus
GGAACATGTTTACTTCAAGGAAGGAAAACAAATATTTATTGAGGGCTTACCATGTGCCCAGAGCTGTGACAGGCTATTTTTGCGTATTATTTAACCCTCACAAAAGTGCTCCCTGACAAGTAATATCTCCCCTTTCAAGGTGAGGAAACCAGAGAGGTGAAGTAACCTGCCTCCTCCAGGTGTCATTGGAAGTTCTCTGGAGCAAAAAGGGGCTTTCAAGAATTGAAAAACATGGTCTTACAAAAGCAGGTCTAAAGAGTCTTAAAACAAATGCTGAAGAAATATGTATGTATACAGTGTGTGAGAGCGAGCGAGAGTGTGTGTACAGATGGCCACCAGCCTCTGGAATGTCATTGGGATGGCTGGTTGGTTTTGAGGTGACTTCTGGGGTTTGAGCTACGTTGCTTTCAAGTCCTGCTTAGACCAAAACTATTTGCAACTTCATTTCAGTAGAAAGAACTCACTTCTGAAGGAGAATCCTGGTC
>NW_007761922.1:0-764 GCF_000696425.1 Galeopterus variegatus
GGACATGGTGCTGCTCACCTCTCTCAGAGGCCAGTCACCTTGTGTTGAGCTGCACCTAACAAAATACTGGGGGTGTGTGCATGACAGGGGTGTGACCCCTTTAGCTACATCCAAGTTGGTGATAACAGAGTGACAGGTACTCTACAAATCTTTGGTAATATAATAACTTTTCTATTAACTTTGCTTATCTGCTGTTACTGGGGTAAGTTGTATTCTATATTTGTAAATATGAAAATCTTAAAATTAACATTTAAGACAAAATAATTATAATAATATTTTTGGAAAATATCTTTCAGACGTTTATATTTTTCTGTGCCTTGAAAAGAGGATAACAAATGCATTTTGATTTCTTTTTATTTTGATGTCTTGATGATTTGGGATTATCACAGTAAATAGCCATTTTCATCATCTTATTATGATATTGTCATCTAAGCTATAAGACATTGATGTTGTCAAGAACTTTCAAAGCAGGTAGAATTGTCTGATGCTCCCTTACACTGTTCTTAGACCTGTGTGCTTTGTGAGGCTCCCTTCTTCTGATCTCTGTCCCTTCTCCTCCCACTGTTCCCTAGTGACTGTCCCTAAAAACCAATGCTCTCCTTTGCTCCCATTAATTAACTCAGCAGATATTACTCAGTGCCTATTCTGTGCCCAGCACTATTCTAAGTACTGGGACTTCATCAGTAAACAAAACAGACCAAGCATTTGTCCTCATGGAGCTTACATTCTGGCAGATAATGCCTACCTATCTTCTTTAGCCTTCT
>NW_007761922.1:6099-6967 GCF_000696425.1 Galeopterus variegatus
ATAACAGACTACTCAGCACTCAGGCTTGTTATGAAAGTTAAACACACACACACACACACACACACACACACACACACACACACGTGAAGCACCTAGCATGGTGCCCGCCTTGCCTGGGACTTGACCAGTGCTTAGCTTTCGTCCCCTGCTTTACATTTCCCGGAGAGCACCTATTAGCTTTCTCACTATTTGCATGGGCGTCTCTGGCTGCAGAATTGTTTGGCAGTATTCCAGGCTCTGGCTAGCCTAACTCAATCTTCAGGTTATCTAGATTTATGTGANAGTTTGCTAAGAATTTTAAACATAAATAGATGTTGAATTTTGTCAAATGCTTTTCTGCATCTATTTAAACGGTTATATTGTTTTTCTCCTTTTTTCTATTAGTACAGGGAATTGCATAAATTGATTTTTTAATGTTAAACTAACTTTACATTCCTGGGATTAATCATATTTGGCTATGATGTATTTTCCTTTTCATAAATTGTTGGATTTGATTTGCTAATATTTTAATAAAGATTTTTGCATCCATGAGCATAAGGGGTAATGGTCTGTTATTTTCTTTTTCTGTAGTGTCTTCGTTAGGTTTTGATATTGGGCTTATGCTTGCCTCATAAAATGAATTGGGAAAGAGTTTTTCTGAAAGAGTTTGAATAGGGTGACTACAGAAAGCAGAATTACAGTGTATATTTCAAAATATCTAGAAGAGAGGATTCTGAATTTTCTTACCACAAAGAAATGATAAATGTTTGAAATGATGGATATGCTAAATAACATGATTTGATCATTACACAATGTACGCATATATCAAAAAATCACACTGTACCCCATAAATATGTACAATTATTATGTGTCAATTAAAAACAAAATT
>NW_007761923.1:0-242 GCF_000696425.1 Galeopterus variegatus
TTCAGCAGTGTGAAAGCAGGCCCATATAACCATACAACTCAATATTTTAAAGTTATAAACTAAGCTACGTCCACAGTCAGCCGGCCATTCCCGCCCAAACAGTCCCTCTTCTGGAGATGAAGTGGTCGTGTGCTCCTGGGGAACAAGTAGTGTCCCAAGTGGTCACCAGGACCTGCTGGGGCCAGGCAGGACAGAGTCAGGGGCTGGGCCTGGAACTCCTGGCTGAGACAGGACCCACCTGA
>NW_007761923.1:5761-6380 GCF_000696425.1 Galeopterus variegatus
CAGTGTGCCACCGGGCCGGCCCGATAAAGATTATTTTTAAAAATATAACTTTAATACTATCACCACATTACAAAAATTAACAATAATTCCTTAGTATTCAAATCATCTCAATTGCCTCATGAATGATTTTTTGCAATCAGCTCATTCCAGTCCAAGCAAGGGCCACACAGTGTAGCTGGATGAATCGTTTCTGAAGCCTATTGTAATCTATAGTTTCTACAACCTCCTTTTGCCCTCCCTCTTGCAATTTTTTTTTTGTTATTTTTCCTGTAGAGTTTCCGTATTCTGAGTTTTGCTGAATGCATCACTGGGCTTTGGTTTAACATGTTTCTCTGACTTAGTGTTTCTTGGAAATTGATTGCAGACACTTGATCAGATTCAGCAGTGTGAAAGCAGGCCCATATAACCATACAACTCAATATTTTAAAGTTATAAACTGAGCTACGTCCACAGTCAGCCGGCCATTCCTGCCCAAACAGTCCCTCTTCTGGAGATGAAGTGGTCGTGTGCTCCTGGGGAACAAGTAGTGTCCCAAGTGGTCACCAGGACCTGCTGGGTCCAGGCAGGACAGAGTCAGGGGCTGGGCCTGGAACTCCTGGCTGAGACAGGACCCACCTGA
>NW_007761924.1:0-343 GCF_000696425.1 Galeopterus variegatus
GGAAATGCGAGCTAAAACCACAATGAGATACCACCTCACACCTGTTAGAATGGCTGTTACCAAAAAGATGGGAAGTATTGGGGAGGATGTGGGGAAAAGGGAATTCTTATACATCGTTGGTAGAAAAGTAAATTAGTATGGAGTTTCTTCAAAAAATTAAAAATAGAATTACCATAAGACCTATTAATCTCACTTCTGGGTGTATATCCAAAACTGAATCAATACGCCCAAAAGACATCTGCACTCCCATGTTCATTGCAGTATTATTCACAATACTTAAGATATGGAAACAACCTAAGCATCCCTCAACAGATGAATGGATAAAGAATGTGTTATATATACA
>NW_007761924.1:4439-6380 GCF_000696425.1 Galeopterus variegatus
CTAGGGAAAATGAATAGTATATTTGTAGATTTAGAGAAAATTTGAAATTAGCCTGTCTTACTCATCTGAGAGGCTCTATTTGATATTCATAATTCAAATCAAGACTAAAAACAAGAGGAACATTTCTAGCTGAAGGTAAACCCGATTTTATAGAACACTCATTCTTTTTTTCTTTTTCATCATATCTTGCAAAGATAAAAAGACTTCAAAACTCCTAATAGATGAATGGTATTTAGTTATAGCATTTGAACTGAATTAAAGCAGAAACAAATGACAATTAGATACCAATAAATACACTTAATAAGCTGTATTTGTTTGGATTAATGCATTTATTAGCCAAATTACAATATGAAATGTTTAGATATGAAATTTTTCTTCTTAGATTTTTGTTATTTACTTGAAACATAAGGATCATTCTCATTAACTATATAACAGAAAGAAGAAAAACCAAAATGGATAGATGTTATGCTAATTTTAAAGTGCTTCCTAAAAAGTAAAAAAAAAAAAAAAAAGATTATTTTTAAAATGGCTTGATTCATATATATAACCCAAATAAAAATAATGTGTATGGCTTGGAAACATCTTCACTAGTGTAAGAACTTGAGGAGAAGCACTCTTCCTTATTGAATTAAGTGCATGTGTAAACTAAGGCCAATGAAGACATTAGAAAAAACACAAAATAGTACCTTAGTGAATTGTAAGCATTAATATTTCTTCCTGAGTACTTATCTCACTACCAGAAGTGGCTAAAGCATCAAGGAGGAGATTGAATTCTATAAAAGCATCAAAATTCTGGTTTATAGGACAGGCTAATTACATGCTAATAGATTTGTAAAAAACATAAAACCACCATCTCCTAAGCAATTAATACGTGTGACTTCCACAGTGTTGTGCTTGTGCCTTGGGTTTCACAGTAATATTTCATTTAATCTCTGTGAAATCCCTCTGAACTTGTAACAGTATTCCTATCTACTGAGGAAGTATTTGAGGCTTTGCCAGTTTAAACCCAATGTCACAGTGGCAGGAACTATATGAAGATAACAACTTTTTGGCAAACCATAGCACTTAACGTGTAAAGAGCATTAGAGAAATCATATTAAAGATTTTCTAGGAATTTTACTCTATTAGCTGAAGACGGATAATCTAGTTAAAAATGCCTACTCTAGCTTTCCAAAATAAGGAAATTTTTTCTGATGATCAATTGATTTGACTTGTCTTTTAGTTGGGTCAAATCAATTGATCATCAGAAAAAAATCTGTTGATTTTTTCAAGCCTTAGGAATACATGGCCAAATTTATGATCCTAGCATAACTTTAATGAGTAAAATGACAGTGTGGATGTTTGAGAAATATTTTTTCTGAATGGCTATAAAAATTTTTATTGGTTCATTATTCCAGTTTAATGTGCTATCATTCAAATTTTCAAAATTCACTAAGTTGCATATATGCATCTAGGTCAGCATGAAAACTCGTTGGCCCCAGGCTGAAATGAATTTATGGTTCCTTATAAAATATGAAGAATTCCTAAGATATCTTGAAAGAAAATAAATGAAGGCAGACATAAATTTAAGTTCCATGTCCAAGGAACAAATCTCAACAAATGAAACAAAATGTTAAAGTACTAACTACGACAGTTTTTAAGGAGAAATTCTAAATATCAATATATGTTGGTGACCTACAATGGAAAAAGTAACTGCAAACATAAATATATGTTACTGGAAAGATTATGAAGAGTTTTTCATAATCTAATATAACAATACTTCACTAAAGCTCATATAGTAATCACATATTTAATACCATATATAAATCGACAGTGGATGTTCTCAGATTACGAGAATGCTGCTATACACAGTGATACAGTTTACGCTGACTAAAATAATATTTTTTTTCTCTTATTCTATGGCCTAAGAGAACAATCCTCATGTAATAAGCAGACTAATAC
>NW_007761924.1:10847-11473 GCF_000696425.1 Galeopterus variegatus
CAGAAATTAATAAATTAGCAATCTAATCAAGAATATATTGGTAGATAATAAAATTTAAAATATATTAATGATATATGTACAATATGACTCAAATTTTACCAAGAAAGCACATAGAGATATGGTGATAATTTAAGAGTGATTAACTCTAGTAAGTGGAATTTGAGATTTCTTTTTCCTCTTTTTTGTATTTTCTTAAGACTCTACATAAGAATTTTTCTATTACAATAAAAATAAGTGTTATAAAAGCACGATATTAGAATGAAAACATGAACCTAAACAACTCAATAGCAAGAAAACAAATTTTAAAAAATGGGCAAAGGGCATGAATAGACATTTCTCAAGAGAAAACATACAAATGCCCAAAGGGCATGTGAAAAATCCTCAGCATCACTAATCATCAGGGAAATGCAAATGAAAGCCACAATGAGACATCACCTCACACCTGTTAAAATGGTTATTATCAAAAAATACCAAGATAACAAGTGTTTGCAAGGAGGTAGAGATAAAGGAACCCTCCTAATTTGGTGGCAGAAATGTAAAATGGTGCAGCTGCTATGAAAAACAGTATGGAGATCCCTCAAAAAATTAAATATGGGACAATCATATGATCTAGCAATCCCACTACT
>NW_007761925.1:0-688 GCF_000696425.1 Galeopterus variegatus
ACTCCAAGAAACAACAATGAAACAAATTGACCATTTTTAGTGCTTAATTTCATTTAAAAAAACACTCATTTTCACTTGTATACAGACTCCTTATCTATAATCTTCATATTCACTGTGAGACATAAATACTATTCATCAATAGTTGAAGAAACTGAGCCTCAGATAAATGATGACTCTGGCAAAATTAACATCATACTAGTGATGCAAACATGAATCGAAAGTAGATATTTTGACCTCATTCACTCCTTAAGCAAGTAAGTGCTGGCATCTAGCTAAACCCAGACTGATCACATTTGAGGCTCTCTCATATCTCCCATTTTGTTTACAATATCTAGCACAGTGCCTGGCAATTATTTGGTTCTCTCTAAATGTGTTGACTAATGGATGTGCCACATATCTTCCACGTACTCTTTCTTCTTATCACCAAACTTATATTTCATCTCAGTTCAGATTAGTGTACCAAAGGATGACTTTTAATTTAATACCATAATTCAATATATATATATGTTAGAAACAATTTTTTCCCTAAATACTGCTGTATTAGTCCATTTATGCTGCATATAACGAAATACATAGAATTGGATATTTTGTAAGAAAATTAAATTAACTGCTTATTAGAGGCTGGGAAGCCCAAAGTCCAGGGGACACACCTGGTGAGGGTCTTCTTGATGGTGGCTTTACAGCAATA
>NW_007761925.1:6041-6380 GCF_000696425.1 Galeopterus variegatus
TCTCATAAATAAACAAAACAAATAGCATCACAAAACAGAAATCCAGCTTAAATGGCCAAAGATATAGGCAACTTTATTTACAGGATAATGAAAGCAGGAAGTATATTGCATATTACACAAAACAACTGCTAACAATAACCCCCAAACATGTCCATTTACACCTGGAATACTTTCCTAATATCTCTACCCTCTCCAGCATTTGCTTGTTTACTTGCCCCCAATCCACAGATCTAGCTGCAGGTATATATGTCCAATTTCTTATGTTAAGGAATTGAACCCATTTCCTATTTCCACAATTTTAGCTCTCCCTATTATCCCAAGTTAGCAAATCTAAACTGT
>NW_007761926.1:0-920 GCF_000696425.1 Galeopterus variegatus
TTGGAAACTGATTGAGTCATGGGAGTGGATCCCTCATGAATGGATTAATGCTCTCCCTGGGCGGGGGGGTGGGGGTAATGAATGAGATCTCACTCTATTAGTTCCCAGGAGAGCTGGTTGTTTAAAAGACCCTGGCACCTCCCCTCTCTCTCTCTTGCTTTCTCTTGTCATGTGGTCTGCTCATACAAACTGGCTGGCTCCCACTTTCCACCATGAGTAGAAGCAGCCTGAGGCCCATGCCAGATGCAGCTGTCCCAGAATTTTAAGCCAAATAAACTTCTGTTCTTTATAAATTACCAAGTCTCAGGTATTTTGTTATAGTAACACAAGGAGGACTAATACATGAATAAAATCAATTGTCAATTATTAATAGCTTTCAAAAAATGAAATTATCATGCTCTTCTGGAAAATAGTGACAGAGTTAACAATTCCTACCTCCTCACTTATTCTATTAGGCCAACTACTCCAAACCAGATAAGAAAATTGTAAGAAAAAAAAAGTACAGACCAATAACTCTCATAAATATATTTGCAAAAATCATTGACAAAATTTTAGCAAATCAAATCCAAAAATGTACAAAAAGGATTATTTATCTCAATGAAGTGGGATTTATTACAGGTTATTAATTCTGATTCAATATTTAAAAATCAACATAACTTACTGCATTACTTGGCTAAGTAAGGAACATATCATCATATTAATTCAGGCATTTGACAAAATTCAACACCAATTCATAATTTTAAAAATCTCTCAGCAAATAAGAATAGAGAGGAACTTCTTCAACTTGGTAAAGAACATCAGCAAAAACCTAACATTGTACAAAATGATGAGAAAGTGGACAATTTTCCCCCAAGATAACAAAGAATACATGGATGCCATCTCCTATTACTCTTATTCAACATCATGCTTGAGGTCCTAGC
>NW_007761926.1:3596-4111 GCF_000696425.1 Galeopterus variegatus
TCAAGTAATTTACTTAGATGCTCCACCGTTAAGGAGGTGGAGCCCACTCTAGGTGTGAATTCTGGATAGGCAATTATGTTCAGATACATAGCATGAAAAATGAAGATAAATAGTGATTTTACAGTGGAAAACTTGAGAAAACTACCGCAGGTAGATTATCAACATCAACAGGGATCAGTCAGGTAGGTAGTATATACTCTTCATAAAATGTGCTAAAAACAGCAACTCATGACCACAGTCTAATCAAATGAAAAATATCACACAAGCTCTAACTGAAGGACTTTCTACAAAATACCTGACCAACATTCCTCAAAACTTTCAAAGTCACTTAAAAGAAAGAATGTCTTAGAATCTCTAACAGCTCAGAGAAATCTAAGGAAATATGAAAAATAAGTATAACGTGATATGTAGCATAAGATTCTGGAATAGAAAAAGGGCATAAGGTAAAAAACCCCACAGAATCCTTAATAAAATATGAATTTAGTTAATAATAATATGCCAATACTTGTGCATTG
>NW_007761926.1:5878-6380 GCF_000696425.1 Galeopterus variegatus
TCTTTTGTCCCTGTTTTCCCCTCTTGCTGTCTTTGTGTTTCACTGATATATATATATTTTTACTTGATTAATTACTTTCTCATTTTTTCATTTCTTTTCCAATGGGTAATTTTCTTTGTGGTTACTGTGGGGTTTACATAAAATATCTTATAGTTATTATAATCTATTTTAAGCTGATAACAGCTTCGATCATATACAAAAACTCCATACGTTTTTTCATCCAAACATGCTTTATATTATTATAGCCACAAATTACATCTTTTTATATTGTAAATTAAATAATATATTTTTATAGTTCCAGTTATTTTTATACTTTTGTCTTTTAATTTCTAAACCTGAATTAAAGTTGATTTGCACATCACCATTACAGTATTACATTATTCTATATCTGTTTAAATACTTAACATTACTAGAGAGCTCTATACCTTCGTGTGCTTCTGAGTTGCTGTACAGCATATTTTCATTTTGACTTCAAGAACTCACTTTAGTATTTTTTGTAAGG
>NW_007761927.1:0-671 GCF_000696425.1 Galeopterus variegatus
AAATTCCCTGGAGTTTCTCAAAGGACATGTTAAAATACATCAAAATTAACTGGTTTATTTAGAGGGCATCATCAGTACTCAAGGTGTTTTTGGTGCGTGTTCCTGGTATGGGTTGGCTCCACTTAATTTTGTCACTAATCTTCCTTGTTAGTGATGTGTGCATGGACCCACTGTGGCTGTGGTCATGCTCTTGTACCTGTGGAATGAAGCTATTACGTTGGATTTCTATCCACATTCCCCCAGGGAGACGGTGGGTCCGAGTGCAGTGGTGCTCACAACTAACTGATCATCAACCAGCTACAGATTTCTTTGTTTCTCCCCATTCCCACAGTTTCACTTGATTTGCCGAGTACATGTTGTTTCCCTAGTAATAATAAGAATGATATATTGCGTTTTTGTTAGTTTGAGTAGGATCATTTAATTTTTCACTCTGTTCCTTGTACTGTTCCCAGAGTCAATTGGTAAAGAAATTAGAAAGTTTTACTATAAAGATAGATAGGCAAAATAGTAAAAATATATAATAAGGTTTTTGATATTAATAGATTTTGTTTAAATTAGTTTATAGTATAATTGTTTTTAATAGTAGTATAAAATATAATAAAACATTATAAAGTTTTATTATATAAAATCATCTTGTATATATTGTGATTTTGGTCATAAATTAAAATAAT
>NW_007761927.1:5020-6380 GCF_000696425.1 Galeopterus variegatus
TGCTGGCTCAAAGACAGACTAGTTACTGATTGTTATGTAAAGATACTGAGAAATTGCCATAGGAAGGAATGTTTGCTAAGATCAAGCTTTTGTTGATGGATCACTTAATTGTCTACTGGAATGTCATCTGGCTTGTTTCACTGAAAGTTACCAGCCTATACTGTTAAACTATAACCCCACCTATGTCTCTTCCTGTAATTTCCTGGCCTGGAAAATAAATGCAGGAAGAGAACCTCAATTTGGTGTTAATTTCCCAAATGGAAGGGTTGGCTCTTGCTTGAGCATTTCCAGGGAAGTTAACCACTTCAGGGCCTCTCACTGCTCAGAAGAGATGGGCTTTGAGTAATCCTTTCATCTCTGTCACCCAGGGGAAGTGGGGTGACAAATCCGTGGGGGCGAAGCAACACAAAGCAACAAGGGTGCCAGCATAGTTGGTTCTGGAGAGGTTCTTATTCCAGTTTGCAGACTGCCGACTTCTCATTGTATCCTCTCCTGATGGACAGCAGAGAGGAACAAGTTGGTGGATTTAGATGAAGAGTATATGGAATTCATTGTACTATTCTTGCAATTTCTGTTAAGTTTTAGCATTTTTTAAAATATATAATTTAAAAACATAAATCTGTTTATAAACTTTAAGACATCTAAATTTTCTTTTATATTCTGACTATAAGCATCATGTAATTCTTAATATCTATATCATACAAATTACCGTATTTCATCTATTATACAATGCTGCCTCCCAATTTCAGAGATGTTTCAGTGACATTCAGTTGGGATGTTTCATGAATCTAAGCAAAAGATTTGGGCTTGGGGGAGTTCCCACTTTGTACTCCTAATAATTTAGAAATGAGGGAATAAGACATCTCTCCCTAAGTCCCCATACAGAGACACAAAGGTCCCCAGCTTGGAACAAGCGTAGACTAAAAGTGCCACGGAAGCAATTGACAGTAAGCAACAGAAGTCCAGGCTGAACCAGCCTGACCCAGACGGCAGCTTGACTCCTGTGGAGGTGAGGAACTCAACTCTATCAACTCACTGCTGCTGTTAGAACCATCGCCATGAGGACCCATCACCCCAGAAAAACGTGAGTCGCATGAGGTTCCATATTCACATAAGAGGCAACTTGATTTCAGAAACATCAAGCTCAACCGTCACTTAAAACTAATGTGGTCAGTTTGAGTTTTATTTCTGTTGTAATTGTGTGTGTATTTAATTTATAAATTTGTTTTTGTTTTGCAGCTGTAAAGCAACTATAAACTTGAACATTTGTTTATATGATTTAAGCTGTTTTAACAGCAATAACTTAAGTCAACACGTGCTCTGTAAGAATGTTCTTGGCCTTTGAAAAGGGTACTACTCA
>NW_007761928.1:0-654 GCF_000696425.1 Galeopterus variegatus
TGTGAACTTTCAGTTACGCATGATGAATAAGTTCCAGAGATATGCTGTACAGCACCGTGCTTATAGATAACACTACAGTGTGTACACTTAAAAATGTGATAAGAGGGTAGATCTGTCATCTGTTCTTACCATAATAGGAATAAAAAAGCTTAACAAACGTGCTACCAGAAACTGCTCCCTTTGATTTGATTTAGAGAGTTACTTTTTATTATATCGACTAAATAGAAACATGAAGGACAGAGGCCACGGGTCACATCCACAGTAGAGTTAGTTAAGATTTCTAGATATTTTGCTTATTTTCAAAACTGAATAGATATCAGTGAGAAGCAGGAAGATACCGGTGACTAAAGTTTGTTTCTTTAATTTTTTAAATACTACATAGGTATTTAATAGGTTAATGTGAATTTATTAAAAATGATAACATTTATGCAAGAGCCTAACTTAACAACTGGTAATGAGTGAAGGATTATGTCATGTGAGCTAAGGAGATAAAAATCTCATCAGGAAAGAGACTCTAAATTGAGAAAGGGGTGCAGGAAAATGTAATTTACGCTGCTGAAAGGTGCCCATGTGCAAAGGAGAGAAAAAAGTGAGGAAATTGGCAAAGGAGAGAAGTCGGAAATCACTCCCAATTTCCTCTTGAACATGTGTTAG
>NW_007761928.1:5763-6380 GCF_000696425.1 Galeopterus variegatus
AATGAAGCAGAACAGAGTCCTGGGTCCCTCCTCCCTGCTGATGGCCTGGCTCCTCCTAGCCCGCCCTGCTTTTGTCCTCGCTGCTGAGGAAAGTCTGCCAGGCTTTGCCTCCCACTCTGCGTTCAGTTCTTACAGACCTTTTATTTGTAGGCAGACAAATAGAAAAAATAATACCTCATCTGGTAGCTACCCAGAGGAATTTACACACATGTGACTGCTTTGGGCTGCATGTCCTCCACTGCACCTTGCCCGGAACCTGTGCTTCATGTTTGTGTATTCCTTTTCTGACCCCAGTATCCCGGCTCATCCTCTTTGCTTACCACCATCTTTGTCCTGGCCTGATGATGATTGGCCTGTTGAGAAAGAGAAGTTCAGAATTAGAGCAGCTGAAAGGGAGAGCGGTGGAGAAGCCACCACTGCTGAGAATATGAGAGAGAGAGAGCTGGCTGAGGTTCCTAACCCAATGAGGGCTGAGGGCTGGCTGGGTAGAAAAGGCATCTTTATTATTCTGAATATATAACGTGGTGACAGTAAAAAGGTAGTTAATGCCTGACTTCTAAATGGCAGTAACATGCAATCTGGGACAGATGTGAGAAGGGACTGTGGAAAGACTTTAG
>NW_007761929.1:0-539 GCF_000696425.1 Galeopterus variegatus
AGCGCAGCTGCGTGGTGGGGAGGAGGGACTTGGCCCCGCCGGCGCCCCTGTCTCCTTTCCCTGGACGGTGGTCCCGGAGCCCCCTCCCACTCCGGGGCAGGGGGACGTACGAAGCAGATGCCAGCGCTGCGACGGGGCACCCGCGTGCACACGTTCTGCGGCCGGCACAGGAAGGTGACCACGGTGACATTGAGCTCCTGCAGGCCCCGGGACACTGCGGCGTGGGTGCCCAGGCGCCCCCAGCCCATGGCCGGGCCCTGGGTGCCGTGGGGCAGCTGCTGATTCTGCTGCGGCAGCTGGGCCACTGCGACCTCAGCGCGGAGGGTGGCTGGGCGGTCCAGCTGGAACGGGGTGTGGGCAGCAGTGAGACCCTGTCCCCAGGACCCTGAGGCCACCCCCTCTTCAAGCCCCCCGACCTCCTGACCCCTCCCACCACACCAGCGCCTCAAAGGGCCTCCCTGGGGCCTCTGCACGTGCCGTGAGCTCTGTCTGGACCGCACTGGCCTCCCCTTTGTGGCATTTGTCACTCATGATCACAT
>NW_007761929.1:6163-6379 GCF_000696425.1 Galeopterus variegatus
GTTTGAGATATCATGCAAATAAAGATGCCTGAGTCCAAATTAGAGATTTACCGCTATGAGACTGGAGGAGCAGGTGTCGGAGCTTTGTTCTGCCCAGCTTGGTATCTCATAAGAAAGACAATAAAGAATATGAATCTGTAGGAGGCCAGAATGAGCTCAAAGAGGCTGAGGATGAACAATTTCTGTGAGAAACAAAATTATTTCATACACAGAGGT
>NW_007761930.1:0-221 GCF_000696425.1 Galeopterus variegatus
TGTCATTCTCTGTTCCAAACCTTCTGCTCTTGACTTCCTGGACTCACTCGTTCATCACACATGCCTTCACCTAATGTCCACCGTGCCCTCAGCTCTTGAGTTACATCACACACACACAAACGTCCCTGTCTTCATGGAGCATCTGTTTGAGGAAGCTGATTTATGGTTTAAAAGGATGGCTCCTGAGCTATGCTGCAAATGGACTAGAAGCCTGGGCCACA
>NW_007761930.1:5435-6379 GCF_000696425.1 Galeopterus variegatus
GTTTTATGTATGCCTTGTTATGTTTGTTATGTTGCATATTATATATGTTATGTCAAAATATATAAAGTTCCCAGAATAGTACCTGGCATAAAAATGCTTAATACAGTTGAGCAGTCATTTATAACTAATTTAAAACTAAAATCCTCTGTGAAGAAATATGTTGATTCTTATCAATCATATTTATTTTTATGTAAAAAGAATATAGTACTTTTTGTCATGAGAATCACTTGTTTGGTCACTGATCTTAAAACATGGCTTTGCTTTTCTTTAAATTTTCAAATATATAGTTGATGTCCCTCAAGTGACAACATATTCAGAAAGTCTATCCTCAAAATATGATTTAGTCATCTGTTAGTAAAAACTTGAGTAAGAGAAGTGATATTTAGCAAATTTTTTTTTTTTTCCTTTTTGTCTTTTTTCATGTCTGGCAACAGATCGCAACCCTCAGTGTTGCACCCGTACCAAACCAGGACCAGCAACGGGATCGCAACCCTTGGTGCTGCGCCCACACCTCGCTCAGCCAGTGAGCGGGAACCGGTCTGTATGTGGGATCCGAACCCTCGGCGGGAGCGCCACCGCGCTCCCAAGTGGCGCACTGTAGCAGTGCACCACCAGGCTGGCCCGATATTTAGCAAATATTGACTGAAGGAAATTCTGGCTCCGGGTCATATGCTCTTAACTGTTATGCCATGCTCCCTTTGTTCCAAGTGTCTTCAAATCTGTTGTGACATGGACAAAATGTTAATACACAAGTTTTGACGTTCTAGAGAAAACAAACTGTAATGACAATAGTTACAGATGGGAAAATTACTAGAAAGAGGAAATTTTCAAATTATTTTCATTATATAGCAATGGCTAAAATGATCCTAATTTTTTTAAAAAAGGTTTTTTTATGGTAATGGACATTGTAACAGGTGTGAAGTGATATCTGGTGGTTATGATTT
>NW_007761931.1:0-252 GCF_000696425.1 Galeopterus variegatus
ATTACAGTCAATTGATCTTTGACAAAGGTGACAAGAACACACAGTGGGGAAAGACAGTCTCCTCAATAATGCTGTGGGGAAAACTAGATATCCACATGCAGAAGAATGAAATTGGACACTTATCTTACACCATATATTAAAAAATCAACTCAAGACAGATTAAACACTTAAATGTAAGACCTGAAACTTAGAGCTACTAGAAGAAAACATAGGGGAAAATTTCTTGATATTGGTTTGGGCAATAATTTTTTG
>NW_007761931.1:5827-6379 GCF_000696425.1 Galeopterus variegatus
AATTAATATTGTAAAAATGTTCATACTACCCCAAGATCACAGATAATGCAATCCTTATCAAAATTCCAATAGCATTTTACACAGAAATAGAAAAAAAAATCCTAAAATTCATATGGAACTGCAAAAGACCCCAAATAGCCAAAGCAATCTTGAGCAAAAAGAATGAAGCTGGAGGCATCATGCTACCTAATTTCAAAATATACTACAAAATTATAGTAATCAAAACAGCATGGTTTTGGCATAAAAACAGACACAGAGAGCAATGAAACAGAACAGAGAGCCCATAAATAAATCCACATATTACAGTCAATTGATCTTTGACAAAGGTGACAAGAACACACAGTGGGGAAAGACAGTCTCTTCAATAATGCTGTGGGGAAAACTAGATATCCACATGCAGAAGAATGAAATTGGACACTTATCTTACACCATATATTAAAAAAATCAACTCAAGACAAATTAAACACTTAAATGTAAGACCTGAAACTTACAGCTACTAGAAGAAAACATAGGGGAAAATTTCTTGATATTGGTTTGGGCAATAATTTTTTG
>NW_007761932.1:0-226 GCF_000696425.1 Galeopterus variegatus
AGCCTGTGAGTCAAGAGACCGTAGAGTGCATTTTTTATTTTCTCAGGGCCTCCATCAAATTTCGTAAATTCATCCTCACTCCTCAGTTCCATTCCTCTGACTTTTACCCTTTCACACGCTCCCCGATTTGACCGTAGTTGCTCATTGAGATGTCACTGGCGTTTTTTCACTTCCCATGTTTCACGGCCTTTTCCTCACTTTTTCTTCCTTCACTGCCCACTTCCTT
>NW_007761932.1:5753-6379 GCF_000696425.1 Galeopterus variegatus
CCCTGAAGCTAAATGCTAGGTCTCAGTTTTTGTGTGTTGAGCGTGTGTTTTCAGGTACTGGTGCCGGGGCCTGAACCCACCCTGGTCATGTGTCTTGGCCTGAGCCCTGTGATACAGACAGACAGCGTTGCTAGGCCAGGTGTGTCAGGCTGGATAGAGGTGTGGCCATGCTGGGCAATGAGGAAGCTTGAGACTTTCCCCGTGGGGTTTAGTTCTAAGCAACAGGTGTGAAGCACCTGGTGATTTGCAGGAGAGATGGGCACGGAGATGTTGGGGATCCGTGAGGGGTCCTTGGAGGCTGTGCTTCGTTTGAGCTGAGGCTCTGCTGCTCTCTGCAGAGAGAGGGGAAAGAAAACGTCCTCGGTGCTTTCTGCTTCTTTCTGGCCCCCATTCCGGGAGTAATAGGACAAAAGGTTGGCGCGCGCTCTCTCCCTGGGTCTAGAGCAGAGAGGAAAAAATATAGATGTGATCCTGAAAAAGAAAGCTCCGCCATTATGGCCAGATGGATGGTGCACGATGGAACCAATTAGCTCATTTTTGCTGAAAAGAAAGGAAAAAATCAGAATTTCAATTTTCAAAGCAGGGACTCTTTTTAAAAAACGTTTGATTATTTTCTGCTTCTTTCA
>NW_007761933.1:0-392 GCF_000696425.1 Galeopterus variegatus
ACGTCCTCATTTTTCACAGAAGCAGAAAGCAAACATGGAGGGGCATAGCTTTGCATCAAAGGCCTGGCCTCCAGATATAAAATACAACTTCTGTTGAAGTTCTTTGGATTAGAAAACAATTGAAATGGCCACATCAATGTCTTCTAAAAAAACAGCAAAGACCATTTTGGTTAATGGAAGCTTGACCTCTTCTGTGGTTTTCTTTTTGTGTTGGTTGAGAGCTGCCACGAACAATTTTTTTTTTTTAATAATAGAAAATGAACAATGTCCTTGAATTAACTTCATAAAACTTTGAGGATAAAAGCCCATATTAGCATAATTTTCCAGAAAGTGTAAATATTCTAATAAAACAATAAATGAATTCAAATTAAAATTGAGAAATGTCCCTATTA
>NW_007761933.1:6017-6379 GCF_000696425.1 Galeopterus variegatus
TCAACCCAAAACTCTACTACCAGTAGAATGGATAGACATACTGTGGTGTATTCATACAGAGTAATAAAAGAGACTAAAAATGCAAACATCACGTAGATGAATGTTAAAAACATGAAGCTTGGTAAAAGAAGCCAGATAAAAAGGATCATTCTCACATGATTCTATTTTGTAAGATCAAAACCGTGAGTTTCCCAGAAACTTGTGGTGTTTAAATGAAAAAGAGATTATAAGAGAACAAGATTATATAAGGTTGTGTGTGTGTGTGTGTGTGTGTGTGTGAATACTAGCAGTACACTTAACATATGTGCATTTTCCTCTGTAAAACAAAGTATGTTCATTATGTAAACCTTTTAAAAATAAAG
>NW_007761934.1:0-205 GCF_000696425.1 Galeopterus variegatus
AGGTTAAGAAGCACTAATTTAAGCCATGGTAAGGAGCTTAAATTTTAGTCTAATTACATAAACAGCCATTGAAAGACAAATTTCATCTGAAATTTCTGTCATGCACCTAATTGTCTAATTTCTATCTGGATATGTTAAAAATAAAAAAAAAAAGCAATACACCTTAAGATCACGTTCCTTTCTAAAGCAAATTCTCTTTAGAACA
>NW_007761934.1:5565-6379 GCF_000696425.1 Galeopterus variegatus
TGGCTACCACTTTAGCAGACTGACAATCCAGAGAACACTGTGCTGGTAGAAAGACCAAACTACCAATGCGGAAAAACCATAGAGGCCTAAGACTACATGAACAAAGACACACCTAGGCAGGCCAGTTAGCTAACTTGGGTATAACATCAAGGTCAAGGGTCTGGATCCTTGACCAGCTGCCAAAAAAAAAGTGATGCCTGACATCTAGCTGCTTCGGCCTGTCATTGTTCCCACTGCAGACACCAACTGACTGCAAATGCATGAGAGACCCTGAGTCACAACCACCCAATTGTGCCCTACCCAAAATCCTGATCACAGACACTAAGAGGTAATAAAACTATTTTTGTGGTTTTAAGCCACTGTTTTAGTTATCTCTTGAAAAGCAATAGATAACTGGAACATACTTTGACAGCAGAAGTGAGATGCTATAATAAAAAAAGTAAAAACAAACAAACAAAAAAAAAAACCTCAAAACACATGGCATTGGTCTTGGGATCAGACAGTAGATACAAACCAGAAGGTCCTGGAGGAAATTGTTAGTGGAAGCCAATGGGCCTCAAGGAGTTTGACTATGAGGGCTTCACAGAAATAAGAATTATGTTATTGGAAGGTAGAGATTTTTGTTACGTAGTGGCAGAAAATTTAGCAACACCATTGCCCACAGTGATGTTGAAAATAGAAAGTGTACCTAATAAACTCCAAGGATCTAGCTAAGGAGATTTCTTAGCAGAATACTGAAAGGAGCCACCTGGCTTCTTTTTGCTACTTATGATAAGATGTGAATAGAGATAGATGAATTAAAAAAAAAAAAAAA
>NW_007761935.1:0-364 GCF_000696425.1 Galeopterus variegatus
AATGGAGGTCCATCCTTCAGACAGTGCAACCAAGACCAGGAGGAAAAGGCTTTATTACTTACAAGTAAGGAGAACACTGAGGATTGCTCAGTGTCTCCCCAAACAAGGGGAAAGGGTTGTCTTATAAAGCCAAATTTGCTGCCTAACTTCCCACCCATGTTCTCATTTGGGTCCTCTTATGCAAATGAAGGATACAAGCTTGTTCAATTTGGATTGGTCTACTACAGGACAGAGTTTGCTGGTCAGTTCTGAAGCCCAAATTTGCATTTTGGCCTAGGAAGGAATATGACCTTTTGACCTCAAGAAGTTGTCACACGGGCTAAACCTTGAGACCTCAGATAGTACAGGATACAGTCCATAGGTG
>NW_007761935.1:5928-6379 GCF_000696425.1 Galeopterus variegatus
TAAGAATTTCCACAACAAAAGCACTGGTTGACCAAGCGCTTTTCCATATATTATTGCATTCCGATTTTTCTTTCTAAATCAAAAATGTCTCATTCGATAGAAAGGGTAGATTTTAATATGCATAAAGAATAAGAATAAGATGGAAGAACAGGACCCACTTGGAGTCAGAGGGAATTCAGTTCTCAATCCAGTGCTGCAACTGCTGGGTGATCTCTGCAAGATATTTAATGTCTCTGATTCATTTCACCTTCTGTAAAATGGAAAAATCTTGAAGAATTGTTATGAGAATTTTAGATGTGCATCCAATGTTTCTGGCTTGCAGTGGATAACCAAGATGTGGTATGTTTATTATTAATACTTCTCACTTGTTCTCCCATTGTGGTGACAAGAAAGTTCAAATAAGAGGACAGTTCAGGCTGTACATACACATACACAATTTGGCTTGGGGCTG
>NW_007761936.1:0-380 GCF_000696425.1 Galeopterus variegatus
GGTGGTGGCCGTGAGCAGTCTGCAGTTCCCCGTGGATGAGCAAGAGGTCTTCTTCTGGACACGTGGACCCAGAGGCAATGGCCATTGAGTGGACACTGGCAGGGGAGCCAAAGAAAGGAGACAGGTCAGGCAGTGGCAGGTCTCCCATGCCAATGGGCTGTGCCAGTGAGATTCTCCCCAAAGAACCCGTAACACATCAGCAACAGAGTTCCCAGCGTTGAAGGAGTGTGGTGTGGCGAACAGAACCTGCCTCCCCATCCCACAGTTCTGCTGCCTGAAGCCCAGATGGGGGAGAAAGCAAGGAAGATTTTGAAAACAAATTTTTTTTTTTCCTTTTTTTTGTCTTTTTTACTGACCGGCAACGGGATCGCAACCCTCGG
>NW_007761936.1:5929-6379 GCF_000696425.1 Galeopterus variegatus
AGGTGGGGGTAACGGAGAAGGTGGAGAACAGGACTCGGAAAAGTGCTCCGTGCAAGTAGAAACCTTTTAACTGCGCGTTGATGAGCAGGTGAGTTTAGCCATTTTGAGACTGAGGGGAGGGGTGTTTCTGTTAGTGTCACTCAGCACCACGAAGGCATCCCCAGAGCAGGCAGGTATCACAGGAGCGCGCTTCAACAGATGTTCCCAGAGAAAGGAGGTGTCCAGCAGAATTTGTTCTATTCTTGTTATGGGCTGAATTGTGTCCCTCAAAATTTACATGTTGAAGCCCCAACCCCCAGTACCTCATAATGTGGCTGTGTTTGGAGAAAAGATCTTTAAAGAGGTAATTAAGTTAAAATGAGGACCTTGGGCGTGGGACCTAATTCAACACGACTGCTGTCCTTTTAAGAAGAGGAGGTTAGGACATGGAGAAGGAAGACCACATGAAGA
>NW_007761937.1:0-215 GCF_000696425.1 Galeopterus variegatus
CCTGATCGGCCTGGCAGATTGGACAGGGGCCGCGGTTTTTGGGAACGGATCTTGGTTCCCCGAAGGGGGGGGGTGATTTTACTGGGGTTCGGGCTCCCTGTTTGGCCTGGCTGCTTGGGAGGCGGCGGCGGTTGGCCGGCCCGGGTCTAGGTTACTCGGGATGGGATTGGCTTTTGTTGGGGTTCAGTCTACCTGATCGTCTTGGCTGCTTGGAT
>NW_007761937.1:5895-6379 GCF_000696425.1 Galeopterus variegatus
GTGGGGCTTTTTTGGGGTTCATGCTCACTGGTCGGACTGGTTGCTAGGAATACGAAGGAGGTGGCGGCGGCGGTGGTGCCGGGGACTTGGGCCTGGGGGCCGTGGTAGCTTTTGATGAGTTTCAGGCTCCCTGGTCGGCCTGGCTGCTTAGACTACGACGGATGCGGCAGCGACGGAGGGCGGGCCCGGTTCTTGGATCCCCAGGGGGGGTCGTTTGTTGGGGTTCAGGCTCCCTGGTTGAACTGGCTGCTTGGAAGGCGGCGTTGGCGACGGTGGCGATGGGCGATCACGGGTCTTGGGCTCCCGGGGGAGGGGCTTTTGTTGGGGTTCTGGCTTCCTGGTAGGCCTGGCTGCTTAGAAGGCAGCGACTGTGGGCTGTGTGCGGTGGGCAGTGTGCGGCCTGTGTCTCGGGACTCCGGTAATGGGAGGGATTGTTCGGGTTCAAGCTCCCTAGTCGGCCAGGCTGCTTGGACTGCAGCGGCAG
>NW_007761938.1:0-203 GCF_000696425.1 Galeopterus variegatus
TCACTAATGATGGTCTTACTATGACTGACAGACCTGACCTAACTATCTTTAACTCCCCCCCTCTCCATTTTATTAGGCTTGCTATATTAGTCATTGTAATTAGGTTTGTATTGGGGAACTGATAACTACCTGGGTTGTGGTAAAAGAATCTTATCTGCTTGGGTGTTAAAGTTTCTGTTGTGTTACAATCTATTTTCTTCACA
>NW_007761938.1:5536-6379 GCF_000696425.1 Galeopterus variegatus
ACCTATGCATCTGCTGCCTGGTGAGCCTGCTGGTTTGATGCACTCAGCAAAGCGCATGAAGAACTCTTGAACATCACAGTGATTTGGTTAATTGGGTAAAGATAAGGGTTCCTGAATAGCAGAGTCAGTTTGCCATACTGGCCTGGCACCCAGGGACGTGTGATGAAAAAAAGCTTGGCTGTCTGGATGCATCTGAACTCTCAGTTATTTCATAAAGCCTGCACTGTGTATTTGGAATGCACATTTGCTCTTATGAATAACAGTAATTGTTTGGCTTGGCCTGCCTTTGTGTGACCGCCAGCTGGCAATGACTGGAACCGTGACACATGACACTCCAGCTGTGTCCACATGTTTCTGCCTCGCAGTATCCACTTATATAATTTGCTTTTTTGATCAACAGTTGAGCCATTTAAGGGAACTCATCATATTACACATGCCAGCTATTTCTCTGCAAATACTTCTATTGCAATTTCAAAAGAAGATTTTTATTATTCCTTGCTTATCATGGTGATGTTGCGACTTCATTAAACATAGTGCAGTAAAAGATACATTCCTAATTGAACTTGAGTATTTTTCCCTTGAATACACATAATTACAAGACAATAGCTTGGCATTTAATCAAATGAACCATTAAAATAGTCACTAATGATGGTCTTACTATGACTGACAGACCTGACCTAACTATCTTTAACTCCCCCCCCTCTCCATTTTATTAGGCTTGCTATATTAGTCATTGTAATTAGGTTTGTATTGGGGAACTGATAACTACCTGGGTTGTGGTGAAAGAATCTTATCTGCTTGGGTGTTAAAGTTTCTGTTGTGTTACAATCTATTTTCTTCACA
>NW_007761939.1:0-273 GCF_000696425.1 Galeopterus variegatus
AACCTAAATGTACATTGACAGACAATTGGATGAAGAAAATGTGGTATATATACACAATGGACTATTACTTAGCCATAAAAAATGAATAAAACACTGATATTTGCAGCTTGAAGAAAATTTTCTGTTTTCTTTATGCTTCTTACAGTGGTTAATTTTCTATTTTCTTTGTAGTCTTAAGATAATATTTAGGTCATTGGTTTTAGACATTTTTCATTTCTAATATAAGTATTGCTATAAATTTCCTTTTAAGTTTGACTTTATTAGCAGTCCACA
>NW_007761939.1:5715-6379 GCF_000696425.1 Galeopterus variegatus
CTTCAATTATCACTTAACTTGTATTAACTTAAAACTGAAGTACTTATAAGGTTTACTCCATACATTATATCTTTAACTGACTCCATGAATCATGCCTTGTGATCTTGCTACATAGGCATTGTAGTTATGGTTTTGGGTGGCCAGATAGTACAAAATGCTTAGGTCATTCTTTCATTAGTCCCTTTTTGGGGTATTCACTACTCAGATTGTTAGCAATTTAAACTATTCCTGCAGCATTTTTGCCTCATGCCATACTAGGTCATTATAAAACTCAATTCAGCTCAACCAAGCTTAACCCCATACAATTCTTTGCTTGGTGCCACAACAGAAGTAAAGAGGCTGGGTGGGGAGAGACAGTGACTTTATCCATATCAACTCAACTCATATTGATGTCCTAATTCAAGGGCTATGATTTGGATTGCCAGGACAGAGGAAGTTTTAATGTTTTTACAGGAAATTTTCGTATCACTTAAGGATGTTTCAGAGATAATAATGTATGCAAACCCAAACTAATAACTATTAATTGTAAACTTAAAAGGTATTTTTCTTTGAGCCTATGCTTTTTTTTTTTTTTTTGCTTAAAAACATTTTCATAAGAGTCTTTTACAACTGTTAGAAGGATATTAAAAATGATGTGTTTTATTTTATTTTATTTTTTATTTTT
>NW_007761940.1:0-894 GCF_000696425.1 Galeopterus variegatus
TGTGGGGAAATTGATGAGACTTGTCTTCTCAGCTCCTACCCATTTCCTAGAGACCCTCAGTCTGCAGCTGCTGAACCAACATGTCAAGGGAAGAGGTGTTCTGATAACAGTCACAGGTATAAAATGTGCCTGCAGAGTAGGTTTTCAAATTGGGATGAGTAGAATAGAGCTGGAAAGTAGGTCGGGGGGTCAAAAAGAGTAGAGTCTGGGCACCAGGAAGCCTGGAGCTGGGTGGGATGTGGGAGGTGGTGGTTAAAGAGAGCGCTAAAGGAAAATGCAGGGGTCAGCATCAAGCCAAATAGCCTTGAAGGCAGGAGAAAATATAACATTTTTGTTTTTGTTTATTTATTTGTTTGTTTTTAAAAATATGACTCTATAAACAGGGGCAGAACTTACCTCAAACTGCAGGCATTTCATTGTTTTTTCTGGAGTAGGACTCTGATTGGTCATCATAGGTGTGGCTGGTCCAGACCCTGGGTATTCAATTGGTGAGGCAGGTGTATCCCAGTTGACAGAGGACAGTCTGTAAAGCCACTCAGACTTCAATTCAAGGGCTAATTCAGCCATTTACTCGCCGTGTGAACTCTGGCAATTCACTTAACCTCCCCAAATTGGCATCCTCATTTAGAAGTGGGAATAACATCAGGTGCTTCAAAGGGTGGTTGTGAGGACTGAATCAGGTGAAACGTGTGGAACATCTGAAATACGGCAAGTGCTCAGTACATGGTAGCTCTCTGCAGTTGTTGTGACTGTTAAAACTCACCCCATCTCATAGACCTCAACAGAGGACTCTAATGAATTGCTTCTCTTGGATGGGCTGAGCATCCTGAGCCCATACTCGTTACCCTGTCCAAGGGCATATCACAAAGCTGGGAATTGGACAGCCTGCCATGG
>NW_007761940.1:5815-6379 GCF_000696425.1 Galeopterus variegatus
AAGAACTTCAAGGATGCCCAAGAAACAAAGTAGCAAAGGAAGAAGAAAAACAGGAAGAGAAAGAAGCAATGATGGAGGAAACCTGAAAAAGCCTAATTCACTCAAACCCAACCTATAGTTGGGATTTAGTGTGATGCATTCCTCAATTTCCCATTATTTGCAATATTCTTACAAGGAAATAAAGTTACTTTTTAGCTTGTTATTTATAACTGTTTTCTTGTCAACTGATTCTGTGATCTTTCTTTTTAAAGTATCTTTATAAAGTCTGTAGAGATTAAGTTTATAGCTAATTATACTGCCTAGGACAATTAAATAAAATACTCAAAATGTTCCCATACCCACAATTTGCAATAACCACAGAAACGCTGTACAGATCACATTTAACTTTTCAGCAAATTGTCTTAGGCAACAATTCTCTTGCTTATGAATTTTGAGAAATGGTAATTTCTCTCAATGCATGGCATATTTACTATAATTAAAAGCATACATTTTTTTCAGTTTATGTTTCCAAAAGCACAATCTGTATTATGTTGCTGCTACATTTAACACACACAACATATTTAT
>NW_007761941.1:0-439 GCF_000696425.1 Galeopterus variegatus
TCTCCACATCTGTAGAATAGAGATAATGATGGTACTGAATGAGTCTCAACTCCTCACAGGATTATTGTGAAGATCAAATGAGAGGATGACTATGATTATAGTGTTTCACAAACTATTAAATTATGCAAATTTCAGTTATTTTATGGGTTACCGGAGAAGCTTTCATTAGACTTTAAAATTTCCAAGTCTGAAGATAAGACTTCTGACAGGCAACCTCTCAATTTTTCAGAGTAGAAATAATGCTTTCAGTCACATGAGAGACCAGTTTCTTCTATTTTAAGTATTTAACTTTCTTTTCGGTGTTGTTTGTAGGTGGGCAAATCTTAACCAAGTTTCTGTTCCTCAAACCAGTTTCTTAATTTGCATTAGATAGAAGTGTTGCGTAAGCTTATTTGATTATTGCCCAGCTTTTTTATAAATCTTTGCTGAGAGACAATAT
>NW_007761941.1:5958-6379 GCF_000696425.1 Galeopterus variegatus
AAAAAAAAAAAAAAAAAAAAAAAAAAAAAAAAAACTTCCTTTTTTCACTTGATGTTATATTTTTGAGAGCTAACCACACACACACACACACACACACACACACACTCACACACACGCTCACACACAGAGACATAGAGATTTAGACAGCTCAGCAGCCACAGAAGTGAGCCAAGACCTGCATGGCACCGGGGATCAGTGGTGTAATATAGATACCACCCACCTTCTGTCACCACAAGAACAGTTCACCACCACAGTAGCAGTCAGGGCCACTCTACAGGCAATCTACCACTCACCTGACTACACTGATATAAGAAGAGTTACCAGAAGAGACTGCAAATAGACAAGGAAGTCTTTATTCTCATAGCCAACCCCAGAGTAACAGAAGAAGCAGGTCCTCTACCAGATGACAAATCATCAATGA
>NW_007761942.1:0-619 GCF_000696425.1 Galeopterus variegatus
GCTACAATTTGTACAGCCCAATATCCTTTCTAATATCATTTGCCCTTGGATCTCAGCTGCATTTTACTTATTTGATGTACCTGAAAATTCAGTGTTGTCTCAACACCAGCTGGCTTGGACATGAGGTGATAACGGTAGCATTTCATGACAATTATGGTGAGGACAGCTTTCATGAAATGCCGTTACCCACAGTGAGTAATCCTCCAAAGACTTATTTACAGTCAGAATTTACTATCCTGTTATTAGAGGAAAAAAACAACACATGCAAAAACATTCAACTAACCAAGCAAACAAAAACTCCTACTTTGCTGAGGATTCAGTGGACAAGTTTATATCATGTCAAGACAATAATGTATCCAAAGAATGGTTTTTTTTTTGCTCTTGATAAAGAGGCAGAAGTAATTTTCTTTAAAGGCTCTAAATTTTATTTATCATCTTTCCTTTATTTGTTATTGGAAAGGCAGTGATGCCGCATACTAGTCAGTTGTCCCATGCATAGAAATATAAGTAAGTGTAGAAACAGCTGTGGAGGGTATGCCATTCAGATCCCAAGACCGATAAACAGAACAGTAAACAGGTCTAGGCTGCCACTACAGCAGTGATATTAAGAGCATCAAAA
>NW_007761942.1:5978-6379 GCF_000696425.1 Galeopterus variegatus
TGACATTCTTCACAGAAATAGAAAAAACAATCTTAAAATTTGTATGGAACCACAAAAGACCGTAGATAGCTAAAGCAATCTTGAGCAAAGTCAGGAGCATCACACTTCATGATTTTAGCATATAATAAAGTTATAGTAACTACAACAGCATGGTACTGGCATAAAAATATACAAATAAACCAATGGAACAGCATAGAGAGCTCGGAAACACACCCATGCAGTTATAGCCAATTGATTTCAACAAAGGTGCCAAGAATATTCAGTGGGGAAAGGACAGTCTGTTCAATATATGGTACTAGGAAAAATGGATATCCACATGCAGAAGATTGAAATTAGACCCTTATCTTTCACCATACACAAAAATCAACTGAAAATGGATTACAGGCCTAAATTTAAGACCC
>NW_007761943.1:0-400 GCF_000696425.1 Galeopterus variegatus
ATGGTCTTGAATTTAAATTGAAGATTTACAATTTTGTTCTGGGTAAAATTTCATACTTGGTTTTGAATTTCTTCTCTATCTCCCCCACCTCCACATCTCTCTTTCTCTCTCTCCTAGAAGTTAAAAATAGAGATAACAGTAAACAAAATAACATAACCTAGATAAGTCATTCCTATAGAATCACAAATTCTTTACAAGAAGAAATTAAATATAGGTCCAGAAGACCAGTGGAAGAGATAACAAAGCTCTTTGAAGGGCAGCAAAGAAAAACAGAGTTAGAAAATCCTTCTGATCTTAAGAATTATTTACCCAATATTTTTTTTTGAATTTTAGACTTCCATCTTTTTATTTTCTCCGTTATATACAACAATAATACAGAGCAAGCAGAGTTGAAGAATTG
>NW_007761943.1:5867-6379 GCF_000696425.1 Galeopterus variegatus
GACAGGGTAGATCCACCCCTGCCTGCACCTCACACTCTCACTTTACCTCTTAAACCTCTTGATTCTTCCCAAAACTAAAAATTAGTGGAGAAGGTTTAGAGAAGAATGAAGACAGGTCTCTTTTAGGTGAAACTATTAGCAATTCTTGGGTTGCAAGCACTGGCTGGTTATTTCCCTCTGTCATGACAGACATTCAAACACTCAAACTTTTACGAAGTTTGTAGTTGGATTCTTTATGAACTACCCTTCTCTACCCCCTGCCCAGTGGTGACCTCAATACTGTATACTCACTGCCAAAAATGTGATAATCCTGAGCTGACCTTTGGATTTTGCTCTCCAATAGTACCTCTGGCGATATAGCACACAAGGTCCTCACCTGGTAAGTCACGTTTTTTTAATGAAGGGGTGAGAGTGGGGGCAGTATCTTCAGTATGAGCTGGGCCTGGTTATTATCCAGTGTCCACTTGGCTCAAAGGAGCAAAACTCCCCTTGTTCACCAAATTGTAAAATTT
>NW_007761944.1:0-959 GCF_000696425.1 Galeopterus variegatus
GAAGTAAGGTGAGCTTTCTTCATCTCCAGCACAAGAGATTGCCCACAGTGTTTTTACATCTCTTCGTTCATTAGTGAGCCGCGAATTATGAGTTAGAAAATGCAGGTGATTCTCAAATAGGCCAATGGTTTGATTTTTATCCCTAAATGGCAGGTTTGAATTCCTTCCTATGACTTTGTATGTCTGTGTATTTTTGAGAGTAGGATGGGAAGTGACATTTGAATAGAGATTTCAGCGAGACTGCTGGGAAGAAAGAGAAACACTTTCACCTGACAACCCGTTTTATCTTAGGACATTGAGTCAAGAAGAGTATGAGCGGCAGGAAAGAGAGCAGCAGCTGTCAACTGCAGATGAGAAGGCGGCTCTGGCTGCAGAGGAAGTAAAAACTTACAAGTGAGTTCAGCTTCTAAAGGTGGTGTCAATGGCTAATGAAACTAGTGTTAGCTTTTTTTTTATAACCAGTTTTACATTGTGTAGAAGAAGATAAATGTACAGAAGCATAAATGTCAGAGGGCATGAATACCTTCAGTTCACACAAGAGAAAAACTCAATTTTATACCCAGTGCTGGCAAGACTGTAAGGGAACTTGGTTCATACAAACAGTTTGGGGGAGAGGGGAGTATATATTGCAGTAATTCTTTAAGAGACCAATTTGTTATAGGATGTATCAAAAGCCATTAAAGTTACTGTGCCATGTGATAGATGCAGTAGTCATAACTCTCGGAAGTTTTCTGATAAAAGGGGGTAAAAAAGCTTTATCAAGGAAGATAGTAATGGGAATATTTGGGAGCATATTGAAGAACATATAAGGAAACTATAACTTATCAACTCATAATCTCCATCAACTCAGAATTTCTAGTCATTAAATAATAAGGAAATTATGTAGCATTAGTTTTCATCATTGTACTCTATTTATATAACCACGTAAATATGTTTTTATATGTATGGATGAAGTCTTT
>NW_007761944.1:5962-6378 GCF_000696425.1 Galeopterus variegatus
CTTAAAGTGTTATAGCCATTACTACTGTGTCTTTAAGAAACAATGCTTTTAAGAACTAACTTTTCAGACATTTTAAATACAGGAACTTTAATAGTACATTTAAAGAAGTTTAAGAGTTAGATTAAGTTAAAATTATAAAAGGCTGATGCTTTTGTTTACTGCTAGACTATATTCTTCCATTCTCTGAAGCTCTGGGGTGGAATGATATTATTGAAATCTAGAGCATGACTTGTAACTGTTGTAGTATTGAACATACCAAGAACACCCTGTAAAAAGGAGCAAAAGCGTCAACATGAAACCAAATTTTCTCTTTATACTCTGCTACTAAAGATAGTAGTTTAGAAAAAGGACCCGTGAAAGAAGACAACTCTTTCAAGTTCACAAGGAATATGTAAATTCTTCAGGAAAAGAGATTT
>NW_007761945.1:0-381 GCF_000696425.1 Galeopterus variegatus
GTCTGTTTTCTGTTGCTTAGAATAACTGGACTAGGTAATATATAATGAAATGAAACTTATTACTTACAGTTTGGGAGGCTGGGAAGTCTAAGGTTTAGGGAACATAGCTGGTAAGGGTTGCCTTCTGGGTGAACTCTCTATAGGGTCCTGTGGGGATGTAGGCAATCACATGGCAAGGATGGCAAGAGCTCTTTAACATGTTCACTTGATCTCCTTATAAAGCCACGAGTGCCACTCCTGTGACAACCCAATAAACCATTAACCCATTGCTCCATGAGTAGATTAATCCATTCACAAGGACATAGTGATAATGATCCAATCACCTCTTAAAGGCCTCACCTTCCAACACTGCCACAGTTTGATTTCCCACCCTTTGAAAAC
>NW_007761945.1:2028-3626 GCF_000696425.1 Galeopterus variegatus
AAGAAGATACACAAATGAACAGTAAGCACATAAAAAGTTACTCAATGCCTTTAGTGATTTGCGAAATGTAAATCAAAAACCACAATTACAACACCAAGTCAAAGCCATTATGTTTTCCCCACCCCCACCCACAAATAGAGAATAACAAATGTTGGTGAGAACGTAGAGAATTGGAACCTTCTAAACTGCTGGTGGGGGCTTTTGTATATCTATCTTCTATCTTGCAACCTTTGTAAGCTAGTTTAATGTAATAGTTTTTCATTTTTGTGGAGTCTGTAGAATTTTTTATGTAGATTGGAAGGTTTTTAACAAACCATTTTAAATTTCTTTAATAAATACAATATAGGACTACTCAGGTTATTGCTTCCTAAGTGGATTTTTTTTTTAAATTTCTTTAATAAATAGGATATAGGACTACTCAGGTTATTTCTTCCTAAATGGATTTTGGTAGTTTTGGTAGTTTGTGTCATTCTCTCCTCCATGTCGGACACGTTCATCTCTCACCTGAGCCACTGCTCTGAGAGAATGTTTCTACTTTTCAGATGAGAAACAGAGTTGGGAGAAGTGTCTTGCCAGAGCCAGGATCCCAGGTCCAGCCCCCATGACCTTCTTTTCATGTTTTCCACGGAAGATGAGGCTGGTGGTCGGTGCAACCCAGAGAGAGCTCAGGGCAAGGCAGGCAGCTGGGGGATGAGGAGGAACGGGAGCTCTAGGGACCATTTATTTTTATTTATTTATTTTTTTGACTGGTAAGGGGATCGCGACCCTCGACATGGTGTGGTTTGCATTACGCTGAGCCAGTGAGTGCACCAGCCATCCCCATATAGGATCCGAACCCCCTGGCCTTGGCGGTACCAGTGCTGCACTCTCCTGGATGAGCCATGGGGCCAGCCCTCTAGGGAGCATTTCTTTCTTTCTTTTTTGTCTTTTTCCGTGACTGGCAACGGGATCGCAACCCGCGGTGTCGCGCCCACACCGCGCTCAACCAGTGAGCGGACCGGTCTCTATATGGGATCCGAACCCTCAGCGGGAGCACCGCCATGCCCCAAAGCACCGCACTCTACTGAGTGCACCACTGGGCCGGCCCGTAGGGAGCATTTCTAAGAGGAGAATCTCCTGGGATTGTGAATTGCTGGGCAGCATGAGCTGTGAGGGCCACAGGACAGAGCTCAGGGAGAGCCTTTTGGCACACACGAGATCAGCCGTGGGCGATTGGGGCTCATATAGGTCTTGCCAATGGGCTTTGGGGAAGAGAAGGAATGGATAGAAGAGGCCAGGGAAGAAAATAGAGACCTAGGGACTGTCACCCTTTGGGGCAGGTGGAGGGAAAAAATGAGCAAAGGAATTAGGCAGTGTGTGGCCAGACGTTGCAGGGACATTCCAGCACCATTTCATGTCAAGGTTGTCGAGCGAGGCCCTGGTAGAAACAGGGAGGGCTGGGAGAGGCCTAGCCTGCTGGAGATGCTTCTACTGTGCCTTTTCCTGAGGCCCCGATGCCTATGAGGGGACCAGCCCTTCCCTGCATGTTTCTCTGGGGTCTGTTCCACTCCAGCGTATGCACCTCTGAGTGACACTCAGCCTTACTTTTCTCTGTCTCC
>NW_007761945.1:5896-6378 GCF_000696425.1 Galeopterus variegatus
AAGAAGATACACAAATGAACAGTAAGCACATAAAAAGTTACTCAATGCCTTTAGTGATTTGGGAAATGTAAATCAAAAACCACAATTACAACACCAAGTCAAAGCCATTATGTCTTCCCCACCCCCACCCACAAATAGAGAATAACAAATGTTGGTGAAAACGTAGAGAATTGGAACCTTCTAAACTGCTGGTGGGGGCTTTTGTATATCGATCTTCTATCTTGCAACCTTTGTAACCTAATTTAATGTAATAGTTTTTCATTTTTGTGGAGTCTGTAGAATTTTTTATGTAGATTGGAAGGTTTTTTAACAAACATTTTAAATTTCTTTAATAAATACAATATAGGACTACTCAGGTTATTGCTTCCTAAGTGGATTTTTGGTAGTTTTGGTAGTTTGTGTCATTCTCTCCTCCATGTCAGACACGTTCGTCTCTCACCTGAGCCACTGCTCTGAGGGAATGTTTCCACTTTTCAGATGAG
>NW_007761946.1:0-489 GCF_000696425.1 Galeopterus variegatus
TCTTAGAGTAGATTTCCAGAAGTGTAATAATTGATTCAAAGGGTGTGGACTCTTTTAAGGCCCTTGATAAATGTTTAAGGCTCATGGAAATATTTGGTTGTACCCATTCCCATTCACCAGCAAAGGAGGCGTTGGTTATTTCACAGCTCTCACTAAGCTTACAGTCCAGTAGGGAAGGCAGACTTTATATGAAGAATCATACAAAGAACTGTATAAATAGAATTATGAAAAATGCATTGAAGGAAAAATAGTGTGTACTGTTTTAAGCACACAGAAAAGCGACTAAGGCAAGTCTGTGCCGTGGAAAGCCACAGTCTTTGGGAGAGGCAGACCCATAAACAGGTCATTTTTTTTTTTCCCATAAACAGGTCATTCTAACCTAAGTGTTATGATTGACTGTGAAATTCACTTCAGTTGTTGTCTGCCCTTGTTTTTCACCATCTTTTGTTTTCTTGTACCTTTTTGATTTCATAAATATAATATTTTGTT
>NW_007761946.1:5898-6378 GCF_000696425.1 Galeopterus variegatus
GGATCTTAACCCTTTACTTGGTGTTTTCAGCACAATGCTCTCCAAAGTGAGTGAACTGGCCGTCCATATATGGGATCCGAACCCATGGCTTTGGTGTTAGCATCACATTCTCCCAAGTGAGCCACGGGCTGGCCCTCCATGAACTTTTTGATGTAGTTTTTTTGTTGTTCTTTGTTTCAGCTTTTTTTTTTTTTTTTTTTGGCTTTTTTTTGGCAGCTGACTGGTATAGTGATCCAAAACATTGACCTTGATGATACAATGAGCAACCGGCCAGCCCTCTGTGAACTTTTTTGAAGACCCTTCACATAGACTCACATTTTATATATATTTTGTGGATACGACTGCTCTGTGTGTGTGTATATATGTGTATGTAAAACAGTCATTTTGGGGCCGGCCCAGTGGCGCACTGCTATAGTGCACCGCTTGGGAAGCGCGGCGGTGCTCCCGCCAAGGGTTCGGATCCCACATACAGACCGGTTC
>NW_007761947.1:0-563 GCF_000696425.1 Galeopterus variegatus
TGTGTGTGTGTGTGTGTGTGTGTGTGTGTGTGTGTGTGTGTGTGTTTTAATTCAAACACAAAAGAAGAGGATGTAAAAATATGGAAAGGCTTATTTAGCAAACTTCTTCTGACTAGTTCATGGAATTAGATTTAAGAAAAAGGAGCAGTGTTTTCTGGGGTTTTCTAGAGCTTTGCTGTCTTCCTCTCAGGCAGTTTGTAAATGTGAAATAGGGTGATGAAGAAATGTGGTGTGGCAAGGGCACGGAGGACTGTGGCCTTGGTGAAGGGTCGCTGCTGGTTCCTATGTCCCAGTGGCCCAGGCTATATCAAGGCCCCTCACAATGTACCTACAAGGTAAAAATTGGTACCCCTCTTACACGTAATAAAGTGGAATTGCAGGGAGATCGAGTGACCTGTCCAAGGTAACAGCTAGAAAATGGAGAGCTGATATTGGAACTCTGGCCTCTGACTACAGATTCTGGATTTATCACACTCTACCACTCTGGCTGTATTTGATTTGGAGTTGTTCTCAGAGTCCCTGTCCACACACACACACACACACACACACACACACACACACAC
>NW_007761947.1:6136-6378 GCF_000696425.1 Galeopterus variegatus
CAGGCCAGCAAGACTACTAACAGGGTTCCCATGGACCCACATAGGAGCAAGAAACCACAACGACTGGAAAAAAGGAGCCACTCAGAGGCTGGTGAGTCATTGCAAGGAACCAGTGCATGGCCCATCCCATGGGAAGTGTTTGGAGCACAGGCAGTAGGGGAGATGGGCCCACTGGGGAACGTTGGGGCACAGCAAAGACAGCTGATCTGCCCCCCATTCAGCATAGGACCACTCAATGGAGA
>NW_007761948.1:0-797 GCF_000696425.1 Galeopterus variegatus
TTGGTGTTCTTGGCATACTCTTTGCTTATTGCAGTAATTTTTGAATACCTTTGTTGAATTACACTTTGAGAATTATACACAGCCCCAAGTCCAGTTTTAAATTTCTAGCCATTGCTCACAAATGTCCATACTTTGCTTCAAAATCATAATCGTCTTTCCATGTTTTTTAATCAGTAGTATCATCCTGGACAGTACAAGAAAAATGTCATCTTTCTGTGTGCACAGCATAGTTAGTTCCTCATGTCTCAGTCCTGTCTATAGCAATGCACTACTGCTGAAATGCGCTGCCTGTCCAGCCCTTTCTGCCCACTCAATGTTTCCTACTATTTCATGAACCCTGGGGTTTTTTTTCTCTGTTTGTCTCAAGAATGTTACTTATATCATAGAGAGTCAGTCACATAACTTCTTGTTTCTCAGACCTCAGATCTCCAAATCATGAAAAAGATAGAGTATGTTAAGGTTCTATAGGGAGATCACTTTTTATTTGTCAAAGCCTAGATGTTTTTCTTTTGAACTCAAACTTTCAACATGACCCACCTATACATGTGGCAAGTTGCAAAAGACAGAGAAAGCTATGGCTCCTAGAAGACCATAGAGTCTATTGGACTGTCCATGACTGGAGCACTGAGAGCTCCAAAAAGAAACTAATGGCTAGTTCATCTGACAATCTGGAGCCTTGGATATCAAGAGCACCACAAGTAGGCACTTACGTGTTATACTCTTCTAGTTTATTTAATCAAGGTCCTTTGATATTAACATTTTAGAATATAAGAAAATTCTAAGTTATTTTGAACTTC
>NW_007761948.1:6089-6378 GCF_000696425.1 Galeopterus variegatus
CAAGCAAGGAGATTGAAATCATAATCTAAAATCTCCCAACAAAGAGAACTTCAGGACCAGATGGTGTTAAGAGTGAATTTTGCCAAACATCTAAACAAGAATTTAAATTAAACTCCAATCATTCAGAAACTCTTCCAAAAAATTGAAGAGGAGAGGATACTTTTGAACTCTTTTTATAAGGTCAGCATTACCCTCAAACAAAAGCCAGATGAAACTAAAAGGAAAAAAAAAATTACAGGCCAATATCTCTTATAAACATAGATGCAAAAATCCTTAACAAAACACTAGC
>NW_007761949.1:0-412 GCF_000696425.1 Galeopterus variegatus
TAAGTTCCACATTCCATAAAACTTGTGGGCATGGACAGAGTGCAGCCACATTTCTTTCAAGTTCATAACAAGGGTGATCTTTGCTCTAGTTTCCAATCAGCTTCTTAGTTTGATTGCAACCTCCTTAGAATGGTCTTTACAGGACATATTTCCATAAGCACCATTTAACCAGTCTCTAAAATATTCCAAACTTTCCCTGATTTTGTTGTCTTTTAAACTCACACCAGCGTCTACACTTTTTCTAGCCTGCTCCTTGAGATTCTTCCAGCCTTTTGCCCATTACCCATTTCCAAAGCTGCTGCTTCCACATTTTCAAGTATCCCTTACAAGCAACACCCTACTCTTGGTACTAATGCTCTATTGTTCTGTTTCTTACAACAAAATACATGGAACTAGGTAATTTGTAAGAAAA
>NW_007761949.1:6130-6378 GCF_000696425.1 Galeopterus variegatus
TAGTTTCCAATCAGCTTCTTAGTTTGATTGCAACCTCCTTAGAATGGTCTTTACAGGACATGTTTCCATAAGCACCATTTAACCAGTCTCTAAAATATTCCAAACTTTCCCTGATTTTCTTGTCTTTTAAACTCACACCAGCATCTACACTTTTTCTAGCCTGCTCCTTGAGATTCTTCCAGCCTTTTGCCCATTACCCATTTCCAAAGCTGCTGCTTCCACATTTTCAAGTATCCCTTATAAGCAAC
>NW_007761950.1:0-1198 GCF_000696425.1 Galeopterus variegatus
TAATATAATATCTTATATTGTGAACTATTAAGGAATACCCATCTACAATTTCTCTAATTTTCGGTACCAAATCAATCACTTTTATGGACAAACATTTCTTCCCACAGTATAGTTGTGACTGACTTAGAGTGGAGGTAGCCTCCCTTTCACCAGTGCTGTTTGGCTCTGGACATAGTATCCCCTATCATCCAAACGGAGTAGTTATAACACAAAATTAGTCTTCACAATTAATAGGTAGGTGACTTGAGGTCAAATAATTTATAACCCATCTCCCTCATCTCTTAACCATCAGAGAAGTGTTTATTTAGTATTCATGAATTTTGTCACACAAGGTTACAATATTAAAAGTGGAAACTCCAAAAATATTGGGTACCTACTAACTACGTTATATTTCAGCATTGTGTTTTTAAAACTCTAATCCAGCAAATATAATATTTAATAGAATTGTGTTAATCAGTCTATAATATCTGTAAGCATATTAGTTGGATAAATTACATCTATATCTTAAGATTATTATTAAAGAGTTTATGGTCTTATAGCAATGTTATCTATACAAGATATGGCATTAAATAAAGATATGGAAATACCACGAATTTTCTCTGGTGGGGGGAATAATAAATGTGTTGCTTGAAGTATTGTGGAATTCACATTTTTCAGGGTGGGGATATATCACCAATGTTAATTCCAAAATACAGAACACTCTTTCTCTCCAAAGAGAACTATAATCATGTGCAGTCCATGTGGCTTTAAATGTGAGCAAAGAATATCCATTGGAGAAAATCCAGAGGACACCACAGCTATTTCCTTAGTCATACTGGTCAATAGCTCAGTTAAATTCTTAGCTGGAATAACTGCAGAGTGAAAACAGAAGTTATTTTTTATATTAAAAGTTTGCTCGCATTTAAGCATATGTTGTAATCTATATGTTATGTGGTGTATAATGAGGATCCTTAAAAAGAGTCAACCATAATCTTTTGTTGTCTTATAAAGTCCTTAGTTAAAGGATTTCTTCAAACAGAATCACAGATGGAGACCAAAACTATGTAAACTGTAACTAGCTTTCATGTCAAGAATTTCTGATGCTTGAAATGGGAAAAAATAGGTTAAAATGATAATAGCAAAAGTTTATGAAACATCATATATCATGTATTGTTCAAAGCATTTGAACATTCATGAGGTGTATACTATTATTTCCATA
>NW_007761950.1:2178-3289 GCF_000696425.1 Galeopterus variegatus
ATATATCATGTATTGTTCAAAGCATTTGAACATTCATGAGGTGTATACTATTATTTCCATATTTGAGTGAATGAATTATAGACTTAATTGACTAAGGTCCCTGAATTTATAACTAGCACAGCTAGGATTTGAAGCCAAGAAGTCCAGCTCAGAATTTGTGATTATAGCCATTACGTGGTATTTTAATGAAGCATATTTTTACCTTGTTTACATCACATGGGCGGGGGATGAGAAGAAGAAAGATCTCTGGAAAGTGATAGGGATCTTTAATTGTAAAAGTTCACCTATGGAAATAAATGTTTCCTACTTGACAATAGGCAGGTCTCTCACGGGAAAGGGAACTAAACTTGGATAAGAAAAATCAGTTCATATGAGGGTACTTCAAAATGTTTATGGAAAACTAGAATTAAAAGATAATACAAATCTTTCTGTGAACTTTTTAAAGACCCCTTATATTGAAGGAAGATATCGTTTCCAAGAGGACAGAGAAGTCTAGGGCCTAGCCCATAACTATTATAAGTGTAATAAATAAACACTCATCCTATAACCAAAAATCAGAAAAATATGTCAGTATCAAAACTAAAAATTAAGCAACTGAATTACCTATAATATACAGCTAAAAATGCTCTTCCAGGTCTGTTACTCAAATGGCAACAACAATACTACTTCAAGTTCATCAGAAATATGAATTCTCAGGCCCACTGCAGACTTAGTGAGTCAGACTCTCTAGGGTACTACCAAAGAATCTGTTATTTCAAAAGCTTTCCAATCTACACAGTCTTATGCAAAAGCATTGCTTTAAACCATAGTTAGGTCTGCCTGAAATAGGAAGCATTTTATACATTTCTCTGGAGTAAAAGACAGAAACTACCATACATGAGAGTTCTTGACAGATTTTACAAAGTGTCTCTATTAATTTGTGAAATATCTAAATATACACATACATAAATACAAGCACACACAAGCACACATACACAAGTAAATGCCAATAATTTTGGATATCAAAGTTTCAAGGGGAAATGTTCATAATAAACTGTTAGACATTAGTAGAGTTCTTATGAAACCCCATATTGCCTCCAAACTATAAATATCACTCTGTGGTTTATTTATA
>NW_007761950.1:4336-6378 GCF_000696425.1 Galeopterus variegatus
AATCTGAACAATGACACTCCTCAATGTTAAAATAGTAGCAACCTCACCAATATCCTCTGTGTTCACAGTGTCTCTTGTGTGTTCTATGGGCGCCTCCAGTTGATATACAAAGTATATGAGCCGAATATGAAATGATTATCAACTAAATAGATTTCTAAAACAGCCTATTTAATTATCAGCCTGAATTTAAGTAAAAATGATTATCAGTATGATGATATACAATAAGACAGTAATTCAAAAGAGAACTAAAACTTATCTGATTAGATTTAGCTTTCCAGTCAATGGTCAGTTTAGGTATTCAAAAGGTTAAGACTTTGAGAGAGATAATTTTAAACTGCAAACATCATGTACCTTCAAATATTAAACTTCTTACAGTTAGTAGCACACATTAGTACCCACAGTAGTTTTCTATCAAATAGTTTATATTTTATTAAAAGGCAAAACTTGTTGTAGAAAAATCACATTTATTCATAGTTTTGAATACTGCTATAATGGAAACCAGTTCACCATTTAATTTCTTTGCTCTATACTGTGTCTTTCAGGATACTGCATATATTTCCCACATTAAGTGAAACATTGTATGCAAAATTATTTTGATAGTTTTTAATAAGGTAAGCTATAATAACATCATCCATATTATTTGATCATGGATAGTAGAGATGGGAAAACACATTTTNCAGGTGTTATATTATCCTTCTGGTTTAGCCCCTTTGACTTATTGCATACCTCTGTGCAGGTTTTCTCACCAGTAAATGTATTTCATTGTCATCAGTGACATCTATATATTAGACTAGATATTGTTTAAAGGAATAGCCCCTTTGCACATATTAATATTTCAGTTGTGTCATGATTTCTTTTTGTACTCTATATGTAATAGGCATTTTTTAAATATCAGATTTACAAAAATCTCTAATGATCCTGTCAACTGGCCATCAACAAGTCCTTGAGTCTATCTATATTCCAAAGTACACTGATCATTCAATTCTGCTGATATATGCTTTGGATGCTGGTAGGTGGAGTGGATGGACATCAGCAAGAAGGAAGAAGCAAAGCAATTGAGTGTAACTTCTTGGGACCACCTAAGAGCATCAGCCATTCAGCTCACTGTAAATGTTCACTGAAGCACAACATCTGACAATATGGGACGGTCACCCACTGCTGAGAATCAACAAGCAGCAGTGTCAGAACGCACCAGTGCAGCTGGCAAATCTTTGAGATTGTCATACTTTTTCCCCTCAGGGAGGGCCCTTAGAGATGGTACGTGTTGTCACTTGTAAAATTAGAATTTCCTTATGGAAGTTTATCTTGATGTCATGCCTTTAAGTCAGTGTGGGGGGAGAGAAAAAAGAAAGAAAGAAAAGGTTAATATAAGAATAAATAGCTTTTCAAAAGAACAGATAGAAATAATTGTGAGAGATAATTAAACAAATATTATAAGAAAAGTGTATTGATCTGTAGAAAGACACGAGTATTCATTGAAAGGGCTCCCTAAGTTTCAAGCTAGTTTGGTAAGAAAAGACACCCATTGTGAACTCTAAGTATAGAGAGTAAACTATATAAACTTCTAGGTAGAAAGTTTTCTGATGTCATGAGATTTTTTCGTTTGTAAAATTAAAAGCTGAAATGAAGGAAAATAGCTTCTACTTTCCGAGATAAAATAACATTCTAAAACTTGTGTGACTAACAAAGGTATTGTTAACCTATCACAAAAATGATATCCAGTGACATTCAAGAATCAGATCTTATGTCACCCAATACCTGATCTGAGGCAATTATTTATGAAATGAATTATAAATCAACAGATAATCAAGGAAGGAGACTTCAGAAGTGTACAAGATGAAGAAAAGAACAAAGAATGATGATATATGAATACTGATGTAAGTGTAACAGCATATTCCTATCTCTATAGCTGCAAGCTAGATATACACATGGAAAAATATAAAGGTACATTAGAAATAAGGGATAGAGCAAAAATGAAATTATAATGACCACATATAAAACTTAGCAAAATTTAAGGGTTGAGGAGGAAGGAGTTTGGAAAA
>NW_007761951.1:0-651 GCF_000696425.1 Galeopterus variegatus
CTCAAATACCAGTTAAAAACCACAAGAAACCCTTGAAATATGAGAAAAAGAATTTTGAGAATCTTAAGGAAACTCTATGAGATACAAGAAGAGGTACATAGTAGACTCAATGAAATCAAAAGAAAAAAAAAGCGATCAAATACATGAAGGAAGAAATCTTCAAAGAGATTAATACCCTAAAAAAGGATGTAGCAGAATTCATGGAACTGAAGAACTCATTCAATGAAATAAAGCCCACATTTGAGAGCTTAAGCAGCAGGCTAGAACAAGCAGAAGAAAGAATTTCTGATTGCAAAGACAGTGTTTCCTAAGTAAGCCAAGCANAAGAATTTTTGCAAAATGAAGAAAATCTTTGAGCGCTATCAGACAACCTTACAAGTACAAAGACCCAAATCATGGGTGTTCCAGAAGGGGAGGAAAAAGGAAAAGGTATTGAAAACCCATTCAATGAAGTAATAGCAGAAGACTCCCCAGATATTGGTAGAGAACCAGTTTCAAGAGGCTCAAAAATCCCTAAACAGATTTAAACCAAGAAGGTCCTCTCTGAAATGCACTGTAGACGAAATAGCAAAAGTCAAAGACAAAGAGGCTCCTGAAAACAGGAAAAGAAAAATGTCAACTAACCTATAAGGGAGTCCCCATCAGACTAAC
>NW_007761951.1:5941-6378 GCF_000696425.1 Galeopterus variegatus
GATGTATAGCTATTGTATGGCCCCTCATTTAGACTGGTTTGATCATTGGTTATACTGACTTTTAAAGGTATATATCATGCTCTTGCAAACTTTTAAGTTTTCAGGATGACAGGATATTTAGAGATTAAACTAGTTTCTATCCAATTCTTTTGATCTGTCTAACATCTAAGAAGCTAATAGAAATAAAGACTTGAATCTTGGACACCTTTGGGCGTCTAGACCTACAGACTTATGTGATTAACTGTGAGGGACGTGGGAGTGGAAAATAAAGGGAAGACTTCAAGGATGAACAACAGGACCCTTGCAGAAAAATCACAATGAGAAGGCACGTGGCGCACTTGGCTGCACGTACTCAGAAAGAGCCTTCATATGTGGCGGGGGCAGGAAAGCTGTCCCAGATGTGATCTGACTCTCTGGAAGCACCTCTGTGAGAGACT
>NW_007761952.1:0-438 GCF_000696425.1 Galeopterus variegatus
GAGCGCCGCCACGCTTCCCAAGCGGCGCACTTATCCAGTGCGCCACCGGGCCGGCCCCTAGTAATATCTTTTTTAGATACCCTAGAAACTGCTTAATAGGTTCATGGACAAATTAACCATGGTAATAAGTAAGTATAGACTATGTACAGGCTCAGCTATTTTGATCTCCCATAGCAAAGACCCACCTATCCAATGCTACTGCTAACTGATATACATTCCAGGGGCAATGCAAAAACTGAGTCCCAATGTGGCAGTGTACATCAAAGAGATCAGGAGGCAACGGGGTTACCCTTAGTGGAAGAATTATATTCTGGATTTTGATTTGCTTTTTCCACCTGACAGGTAAACTACATGTTTTGAAAACAATAGCAACACCCCACCCAACATTGTTGTTGACCTAAAAATACTCTATTCCAATAAACAAAGAAACACACAAAC
>NW_007761952.1:5895-6378 GCF_000696425.1 Galeopterus variegatus
AGGTCAGAAAGAGGGCCCTCACCAGAACTTGACCATGCTGGCACCCTGATTTTGAACTTCCCACCCTCCAGAATTGTGAGAAATAAATTTCTGTTCTTTAAGCCACCCAGTATACAGCATTTGTAATAGCAATCCGAGTTGACTACAACAACCATTAGGCTTTTCTTTTGTCTTTTACCCATTAAATTTGGATTCTGAAGGGTTTTGAGTCTGGGACCCCACATTCTAAAGGAGGCTTTGAATTGAGAGTATGGGATGGGTTTGCAGTTGACAGGGAAAGTGGTAGGTATTTCGGAAGATTATTAGAACAAATATTTTTAAACTCATGAGCAGTCTTAGGCTTGGTGAAATTTGAAGTGTGAAGGAGAGTTTGGCCAGATATGGTAGTTAGAAAGTAGTTTGGGACAGATGTCAAAGGGCCCCAAATGCCACTTTTATTTAGTAGACATTGGGAAACAATTAAAGCGTTTTAAAGAGGTGAGG
>NW_007761953.1:0-332 GCF_000696425.1 Galeopterus variegatus
GACCAAAGGTCTCCAGCATTGCCAAATGCCCCGGGGGACAACATCACCCATTAAAAACCACCGATTGAGAAACAGGTAAGGAATCGGTCAGTCTAAGATGAACAGAAATGGCTTTTGCAAACTGTGGATAATACAGGTTTTTTTAGATAGTTAAATATACATTTAAAAATGGCCATTTTAACCATTTTCCCCCCCAAAAAAACTAGGATTTCAGACATTTTAGCCATCTGTAAGTGTGCAGTTGTGCCATTAAATACATCCACACTGTTGGGCAGCTGTCACCAGCACCCATCTCCGGAATCTGTCATCTTGCAAAACCCAAACTCTGTACC
>NW_007761953.1:5812-6378 GCF_000696425.1 Galeopterus variegatus
CTAGTCGCTCATTTGGTGCCTCCCAGCTCCATGCCACATGGGACTTGGGGGCTCCTGGGACGTTGGAGCTGTGCTGTTAGCTGGTCCAGGCCTTGTGCAGCTGTCTGGTGGCTCCTCCACTGCAGCCTTGTGACATCTGGGCCCAGATGGTTCCGTGTTGAAGGGCTGTCCTGTGCATTGTAGGACATTGAGGAGCATCTCTGGCCTCTACCCACCAGATGCCCCCACCCAGAGTATGACCAAAGGTCTCCAGCATTGCCAAATGCCCCGGGGGACAACATCACCCATTAAAAACCACTGATTGAGAAACAGGTAAGGAATTGGTCAGTCCAAGATGAACAGAAATGGCTTTTGCAAACTGTGGATAATACAGGTTTTTTTAAATAGTTAAGTATACATTTAAAATTTGCCATTTTAACCATTTTCACCCAAAAAACTAGGACTTCGGACATTTTAGCCATCTGTAAGTGTGCAGTTGTGCCATTAAATACATCCACACTGTTGTGCAGCTGTCACCAGCACCCATCTCCGGAATCTGTCATCTTGCAAAACCCAAACTCTGTACC
>NW_007761954.1:0-638 GCF_000696425.1 Galeopterus variegatus
AAGACCCCAAGAAAAATGTGATTGTATGTATTTATTTCATGCTGACTGAGAGATGTAAAAGTCACCAGTCTTGGGATGCAAACACCTACCCTGAACTGTTCTACAGAAGTCCCATATAACGTTGGTCTTTTTTATTTTTTTCCTTTTTGTCTTTTTCCATGTCCGGCAACGAATCGCAACCCTCAGTGTCGCGCCTGTACCAGACCGGGACCAGCAACGGGATCGCAACCCTCACTGTTGCTCCCGCACCTCGCTCAGCCAGTGAGCAGGAACTGGTCTGTATGTGGGATCCGAACCCTCGGTGGGAGAGCCACCGCACTCCCAAGCGGTGCACTGTAGCAGTGTGCCACCGGGCCGGCCCTAACGTTGGTCTTGATAAAGCAACTCTGGCTTTGGGAAATGTACACAGTTGTACATAATCATGACTGCTGTTCACTAAGTTAGAGGGAAGAGGAAGGGTCTAGAGGGAGACCTGTCTCTGCAGACAGATGGGGTTTTCCTGAGACTTGCACCGTTAAGGCTTACAGGAATGGAGAGCTCTCTGATATATCCACCCATAATCAGTCTCCTGCAAGTAATATAGCTTATTTTTTCCCCTTGGTTACTAAAAACAATCTGTTGAACATCTGATATTAAGG
>NW_007761954.1:6074-6378 GCF_000696425.1 Galeopterus variegatus
TACTGTGCTCAGGATTGAAGATTACCCAACGATGGTCTTATTGGGAAATAAGACATAAATATATAAGGAGGTAAGTGATATCATATGGCATAAATACTTATTTGCTCAGTAAGTGAGGAATTACATTAGGTAGGAGTAGCAGGAAAAGTTTTGGGAAAGTTTGGAGAATTTTTGAGAGAAGGAAAGAAAGGAGATTATCCCAAATAGAAGTGGTGAATCCAAGCCATAGAAACAGAAAAACATGAGACATAGTGGGGGGCTGTAAGTAACAATGGAACCTCAGTAAATGATCAGACTCAGAAGT
>NW_007761955.1:0-613 GCF_000696425.1 Galeopterus variegatus
AAAAAAAAAAAAAAATCATCCTTTAGAAATAGCTCATTGCCCAGTAATTTGTTTGTAGCTTCTACAATTGCTGACAAACAGAAGGTTAAACACAATGTCTGGAGTTTCTTTGAATGGTAGTTGAAGAAACCCAGCCATATTATACTTAAACTATGTGATAACCCCTCCTCTAAATTAAACAAAATCAAAATCTATTTTCAATAAATTTCCCAAAATTAATTTTTGCCAAAATGAGATTATTGATTTATACTTTTATTAAAGCAGTTACATGATGTAAAATCTTTAAAACTATGTATGCCCTATTACTCCCTCCCATCCCATACTCTATTTTTTAAAAATTTATTTTGTTTTACATATGCTATGAGCAGTTAAATTTTAGAGAGTTAAAAAATTAGAATAAAAAATTTTATCAATTATTCCATTTCTGATGTTCTTAATTTCTTTCTATGCAGAAACAAGTCTCTGAATATATCATATTTCTCCAACAGGAATAACTTTCTTTAACATTTTTTTTAGAGTAGGTCTGCTAATGATTTTTTCAGTTTGTAGGTGTCCTAGAATGTCACTATTTCTCTTTAACATTTTAAAGTCAGCTTTATTGAGTTTAATTCAA
>NW_007761955.1:5181-6378 GCF_000696425.1 Galeopterus variegatus
TAACATTAGAAACTCATAACAGATCTTAGTCAAGGAAGACACTATCTGTTGTAATTGTTTTTGGTAAGATATCGTATCAAAGTGGAAAGGTAATTGGGCAGAGTATAACATTATTTCAGTTTTATGCTAGTAATTTGGATCAGTTTATTTTTATTTTTTTAATTTATTTTGGTATAGGAAGCTTATGAAATGCTGGACACCTTAACTGATACTATATCAAACTGGTTTATTTTTATTTTATCCCCAATAGAAACACTAAAAGTCTTTGTCAGATTTAAGTGTGGTGAGTCGAGTTTTGCAAGAGAAATAAACTGATTGTAACAGTATTGCAAATCTTCAGCCTTATTGACTATAGAGTAATGTCCTCAATAAAATGTTCACTACATTTTGAATTTTGTTTTATAACTCTGTACTTCAAATATAAGCAAATTGACACACTAGACACACAGGATATCTAAGATAAATTAAATGTCAAACACATCTACTTGTGTATTTGTATATTATGCACTTTGAAAAGAAAGCCTCAAGTGTGGTTATATTTGAATTATTGAAACTAGTATGCTCTTTTCAATAGCTTAAACAAGCTCAAAATAACATCCACATGGATTATCTGATTCTCTTAGTACTTGTCCCTTTAAAAAAAAAAGCAAAAACCAGTGTTTTTTGCTAAATGTATGGCTTTCTCTTTGAGCTGATGCATTGTCTTATCAAGAGGGAAGTTTATTGGTCAGATATTAAAGATTGTATTACTTTCCTCTGCAACCTTTTATGTAAAAGTGTCACAAAACTTTATTCCCTTTTGTTTCATGTTAGTCAGAGCAACGTTTTTTTTTATTATTATTATTGTTAGTATTTCCACTTCTTGTTATAAGAGTCAGAGTCAGATAAAAGATTATTTCTGACGTATTTATGTACTTAGGTAAAACAGTCGGCTGGACATGAAGCAATAAGACATAAGCTTTCTAGATACATTAGAACTTTCAAAAAAAAAAAAAGCCTCGAGAAGCCAGTTAGCTTAACTTAATCAAATAGTCATATTGATATTACAATTGTTGTGCCCTTTGTACCCTTGGCTTTAAAGAAAATCAATACAGAATTTGAATTAAAAGAAATACTCCCAATTTTACTTAAACTGCTATGCTTGTGAATATTACGTGTCTGGATGATTTATCTTGTTTTGTGTGAAACCTTTAAGGA
>NW_007761956.1:0-338 GCF_000696425.1 Galeopterus variegatus
ACATACATACATACATATATATATGTATGTATACAACTGCATATATATATATATATATACATACATACATATGTGTGTGTGTGTGTGTGTGTGTGTGTGTATAAACTCTCTTTTGCCTCAAGCATCTACAGCTTTTTACCAGACCTGCAATGTTTTGGAAAAATTCCTGCCAATCCATCCTGGACAGGTTGTGAATTAGATAAAACAGAAAAAAGTACCCTGCATTAGTCTTTCAGGTAGCCCCAGACACAATAATTTGGAAATAAGTCTGGTTCTTTTTACTCTGGGAGCACAGACTGTTAGACAAAACTGCTAACCTGTTGGGGAGTAGGTATAGA
>NW_007761956.1:5717-6378 GCF_000696425.1 Galeopterus variegatus
TTTTAAAAAATAATAGAAAATTGGCTAGAAGGAAGGAAAATTGATGTATGGGTGGACGAAGAGATGGATTAATACATGATAGGTTATAGGTGGGTAGATAAGAAAGAGAGAAAGAGTGACAAGTAAAATAAAATGAATCAAATTAACAAAAGTATAATTTGGCATATAGCATATGCATTCTGTCATGCAAACACAATTATCTAAAACATATATAGACTCAATCTTTCTCTAAGAAAAATTTCTAACTCAGTTTGATTACAACTGTGAATTAAATTTACATCTGGAAAAGATGGGAAATATCATTCATGGAAATATTTCTACCCAGCAGTAAATTCAGTATGGGAGCCTTTATATCCTAGTATACAAAGTGAATACATTCTGATGCACAGGATGGCAGTGTCCAAGGATGTATTCTGTTAATGGAATAATATCCAACTCAAACATTAATAATGACACTTTAAATCCTTCCAAGCTCTAAAAGCAATTTCTTCTGCTTAATTACTTTTTCAGGATTGTAGGGAACTTGGGCATTTCACTCTAACTGCAATTCTCTGCATTTATTTTCAAGACTTTTATCAAAGTTATTTAAATGACAATTCTCTGGTTCTTTATGCAATATAGGTGAAGATGGCATTATTTAATTTTTCTATTTGAATGTTCT
>NW_007761957.1:0-268 GCF_000696425.1 Galeopterus variegatus
ATCTAAGTAAACTCCTCAGACTAAGCTCCTCGATGTAATAAACTTATCAGAGCAAGCTAATTGATCTCAGTAAACTCATCAGTCCAACTTAATCGATCTAAGTAAAATCAACACACCAACCTCATCAATCTAAGTAAACACATCGGATGGAGCTAATCGAACTAATAAACTCATCAGACCATGCTGATCGATCTAAGTAAACTCATGAGACCAAGCTCATCGATCTAAATAAACACATCAGAGCAAGCTAATCGGTCTAAATAAACTC
>NW_007761957.1:5784-6378 GCF_000696425.1 Galeopterus variegatus
CTTCGATCAAACTAAAATCATCACACCAAGCTCATCGATGTAAGTACATTCATTGGCCCAATCTAATCGATCTAAATAAACTCATCAGACCAAGCTCATCGATCTAAGTTATCTCTTCAGACCAAGATGATGGATGAAAATAAACTCATCAGACTAAGGTAATTGGTCTAAGTTAACTCATCAGACCAAGTTTTTTGATCTAAGTAAACTCATCAGTCCGAGCTCATCGATCTAAGTAAACTCCTCAGACTAAGCTCCTCGATGTAATAAACTTATCAGAGCAAGCTAATCGATCTCAGTAAACTCATCAGTCCAACTTAATCGTTCTAAGTAAAATCAACACACCAAGCTCATCAATCTAAGTAAACACATCTGACGGAGCTAATCGAACTAATAAACTAATCAGACCAAGCTCATCGATCTAAGTATACTCATGAGACCAAGCTTATCGATCTAAGTAAATTCATCAGACCGAGCTCATCGATCTAAATAGACACATCAGAGCAAGCTAATCGGTCTAAGTAAACTCATCGTACCAAGCCCATCGATCTAAGTAAACTCACCAAACCAAGCACATCGATCTAAGTAAACTCA
>NW_007761958.1:0-202 GCF_000696425.1 Galeopterus variegatus
TCAGTAATGAGCCTTTTGAAGAAATTCCTGTGGTACTGGAGGAGACAAATTTGAATGCATCAGGGGGCAGTGGTTGTAAAAAAAAATAGACCAACACTTTTCCACATGATAAACAGAACTACATTGGGGTGTTAACAGGGCAGTCAGGAAAATATTGCTCTTTTTAATGGGTTTAATTCCGGGGTCACAAATACAAGGGCTT
>NW_007761958.1:5819-6251 GCF_000696425.1 Galeopterus variegatus
CTTTTCCTCCTGCTCTCTTCCCCCCAGTTTGTAGGGCTCAGAATGTACCATAGCTAAGAAATTTATTTATGAAGTTACTGTAAAGCTTGCCATTCATTTGGGGATTTTACAGGGTCATAAAGAGATGCTTGCTCAGTAATGAGCCTTTTGAAGAAATCCCTGTGGTACTGGAGGAGACAAATTTGAATGCATCGGGGGGCAGTGGTTGTAAAAAATTGGACCAACACTTCTCCACATGATAAACAGAACTACACTGGGGTGTTAACAGGGCAGTCAGGAAAATATTGCTCTTCTTAATGGGTTTAATTCAGGGGTCACAAATACAAGGGCTTGCAGGGCCCAGGTAAGAAAGAGAAATGGGGGAAATCAGCTGGTGCGAGGTAATAAATAGTAACTAACTCAATGCCTGAGTTCTACAAGAGGGAAGATGCC
>NW_007761958.1:11827-12196 GCF_000696425.1 Galeopterus variegatus
AGCTTTGCCTGGCCACAGACTAACTTTTCACCTGAAGGGTAGTACCAAGAACACACTTTGCTCTCGAGCCTTCCTCAGAAAGTGTGGGGAAGATGTTCTGCTGCTAAAAATCCTGCGATTACAAGCCACCATTGTCCCCAGGGCTGCACTGGAAGCTGTGCTGACAGCTTCTCCCTAGCACAGCCTCTTCTCAGCAGCAAGCTTAGTGCCAGCAGCAGTCACCCCTGGGTGGCTCTGGCCAAGTTCTACCTGAACTCTGATTAACTGGTGCCCCATCACCAAAAAAAAAAAAAAAGTCTGAAGCTCTGGATTGAGTCACTGCTGTCAGAGAATTGTGAGGCTACAGAGAACTTGTTGAGGGAGAACTCA
>NW_007761959.1:0-278 GCF_000696425.1 Galeopterus variegatus
TAAGAAAACTGGAAATCAAGGATAGTAAGAAAACTGGAAAATTCACAAATACATGGAAACTAAGCAATATGCTTTTGAACGACCATTGGATCAAATAAAAATAAATAAAAAGGGAATTTAAAAAGTCATGAGACAAATGAAAAACAAAACAAAACAAAACACAATATATCAAAACTTTGGGGATGCAGCAAAAGCAATATACTCCGTGAAAGAAGTTAATAGCAATAAGCACATGCATTAAAAAAAGAAAAAAATATCAAATAAACAATCCATATATA
>NW_007761959.1:5798-6377 GCF_000696425.1 Galeopterus variegatus
CCTACTTCATTCAATAAAATAAGAGAAACAAAAATTTCTCTTAGTTTATTTAAATGTCTTAGAGTCTCATTTATACTCATGTTTAGTATAATCTTTATTAAATGTGGTACGTGTATTCTGAATATCTACTATGTGCCAGAAAGTGTTTCTGGTGACTAAAGGTAAAAAGACTTGAATGATTCTGCTTCTAAAAATCTTAAAGTCTAATTGTGAAAATGAGGTGGTGACATTATTTAAGGCTACTTCTACTTTTAGACTGGATTCCCCTGGAATATTGATTGATGTGGGTTATGACATTTCTCTCCATTATTTTAAACACTCTCTGTCAGCTGCCTCCTTCTTTGTGGACTGTGAACAATCATGAATGTCTCTTAAAAGATTCTTTATTTAACATTCCATCTCTGTGAGATGCCGTTTTATCCTTTCCCTTCCCTTTACATACAAGCTCCTGCACCAAACCATTGTCTCCACTTCCCAAACTCCCATTCAGTTTTTACTCATCAGTAGTTTGGCTTCATTGCCAGTGAAACACCTTCATAAAAATGCCATCAGTGGCTTTGCAATTGCCAAATCTGCAGG
>NW_007761960.1:0-573 GCF_000696425.1 Galeopterus variegatus
GATGTCTGAGTCCAATCTCCTACCACACACTAAAACCGATTCTCTTTCTCAACCAAAAGGAGTCCGCGATTGCCTCCTGTAACCTGGTGGAGGTGCCCGAGATTGGCTCTTCCTTCTGCCCTCAAAAGTCAAAAAGCTTCAGTCTCCGGCACCTCCAGCAGGTTGCAGGAGGCGACTGCGGACGCGGTTTGTTTGAGAAAGAGAATCGGATTTCGGCTGAGCCCCTAGATCCGATTCAGACATCTGGGAAAGATCCATCACGCTGCGAAAACCGGTGATGTGGAAAGCGTACAGCAGATCCTTCCATGTGGAGTAGGGGACTTGGAAAACAGATTGCAACGAGAAGAAAGGGGCACAGCCAGTGCCAAGCATAAGAAACAACTGATCTGTAGCCATGGCAAGCAATAGCCTGTGAGAACCAACTTTCAATCTGCCCAGTGACTGTTGACGTCAGTTCGCAACCATTGGTCAACCCGGGACCCCGCACGAGCCCTCTTAGAACTCTTGGGGGATCAGGCTGTGTGCGCATGCGCACTTGTGTTTCGACCTGCGGCTTGGTTACCGTTCCGAACG